>NW_026571473.1:3774287-3816787 GCF_026225935.1 Boleophthalmus pectinirostris | reverse complement strand
CGAGGAAATCTTCACATAAGAAGTTTTGTCTGCTAAAAGAAAATAAAAAAGCCCAGTCTTTATTAAAAATATTATTGATAGAAGAGGACGAGACACGGTCCACGCAGCAGGGTTTAGTTAAATCCTGTTTTAGTCCTGGTTTAGACCTGGTTTAGACCTGGTTTAGACCTGGTTTAGACCTGGTTTAGTCCTGGTTTAGTCCTGGTTTAGTCCTGGTTTAGACCTAGTTTAGACCTGGTTTTAGTCCTGGTTTAGTCCTGGTTTAGACCTAGTTTAGTCCTGGTTTAGACCTAGTTTAGACCTGGTTTTAGACCTCGTTTTAGTCTGGTTTAGACCTAGTTTAGTCCTGGTTTTAGTCCTGATTTAGTCCTGGTTTAGTCCTGGTTTAGTCCCGGTTTTAGTCCTGGTTTAGTGTCCGGCAATGAGTGGAATTACTGGAAAAAAAAAAAAAGGAATATAGGCCAAAATGTGAAAACTGGAAAATCCCTCTGTGTAATCCATTTATTTCAACCAAGTAACTGTAATCCAATTACCACTCACTGAAACAGTAACTGTAACTGAATACAGTAATAATTTGTACTCTGATTACATAACTCCGGTACATGTAATCTGTTACTCCTCAACACTGAGTACTGTATTATAGTGTATTTGTCATGGATACAAAGACATTATGCCCGGTTATGGCACATGGGCGGGAATAGATCTGTGTACAATTGAAGGCGGATACTTAACCCACAACACCGCGGCAAACTCTGCATCATGTTACAAAGTACTGCATTGCATTTTTGTGATTTCGCATAAACACATTCAGGATACATAGTAGGAATGGTCCCATATTTTTTGTTTAATTCCTAAAACCTGAGCAAAGATTAAACTGAGAACTCCGTAAGTCTAAGGGGTGAATGTGTGGAACAGTTTAGATGATGATTTAAAGTCCTGTATTTCATTGTTTATATATAAAAGTATGTTTAAAGCTGAAGTCATTAATTATCATTTAGTAGAAACATTTTAAATTATGAAGTTGCCTTTACTGCGTGGGCATTATTCTTGTTTATAGACCGTATTATATGTTAAATTGCCCAGTGAGCACAAATGGATAGGCATAGTAAGATAAGCATCAGCCTGTGCCTTTTCGGTCCTGTATTTGATTTGACTTTTTCTGAGTGACACAACCTGTTTGAATTTTTTTGACCGAAATAATTTCTATTCCCATTTTTACTCATTATCTCAAAAAGACAAATCTGATGCACAGAGAAACCAGGAATCACACAGACACGGGCCGCTTTGAGAAAATAAATAAATAAATAACAACTTTTCGCCACATAATGAAGTCAAATTTGAGTGCATTTGTCCTGTAAAAAAGTTTCAACATCGAAGAACACAGGCAAATCAGTTAAGACAAGTTGACGTTGAAATGTAAAAAAAACACTTTTAATCACCTCGTTAATCACAGTGGACCATGTCTGCGTGGGAGTGGCCCATCTGTGGTGTCAGGTTTCTTTTGTTTACTCAGAGAATTCACAGACTCTGCTCTCACCACAGAGGACCTGACTATATGTGTGTTTATGCTTTTATCACAGTGTGGGGATTAATATCTGTTCACCTGACAGACCTAATGATGTAAAAGCTTTATTATTCATTCAGTACACTGGTTAAAAAGGTGCATTGTGTAACTTTTCTGGTGGAGGGTGCGTCAAATTCTTTTCTCCATAGAGATATTGCTTTGGAATGTTTCACAGTGTGTTATTAAACCTTTCGGTGTTCATGGAGACCAAAGCAGACCAAGTTACAGGTCAGATCTTAGACTTAGACAAACTTTACTGATCCATAAAGGGAATTATTTGGACACAGCAGCTCACACATCACAATATAATATAATAACAAAGAGAAAAAATATAAATGGTAATAATACATTCTAAATAAGTAGCAAAAAAGAGCAAAAGACAAATGTCAAGTAAGACATTTTTCTATAAATGGATATGTCAAAATTAAATAGAAAAAAGTAATGATATGATGACTCAAGGACACAGGGTTATCTGTTACATAAAGGTGAGTTCTGTGGAGAGGTGAGCCCAGATACAGTCAGAATTAGAGATGGGCATTCAATTAAATTTTCTTAATCGATCGTCAGGAGAATTAACGATTGATTTTCAATTAATCATTAACGTTTTTTATATTAAAATTATCATCATTATTATTATCATTACTAATCTGCATTCAACTTGACAACATATAAACCATAACCACTATAGACACACACATTTACACACATTTGTTTACGTTTTACAGAAACAAAACTTAAAACCGCATGGCTCATTTGCATAAACTATAAGCGCTGGGACACTGATGTGCATGTAAACGCACTCATGGAGTGGTGTAGTAATCTCCAAGCAGGTGTGCCTGAGCCGAAACGAGGAACTGTGAGGTCGCAACTCTAGTGTTTGCGCTGTCAGACGCAGCCTCGTCGCTATGCACAGCAACCTACAATCGGTTTGTCGATTAAAATTTAACATGATCAACAAAGTTCTTAATGATCAGTTATCGGTTAGTTGAGCTGTTTAAAGTCATACTGTGGAACACTGGGGTGGAGCAGTGACATCTCCATAGAAACAAGCAGGTGACCCCCATCCAAAAAGTTACACAGTGCACCTTTACAGTTCAGATAATGGTTTAAGAGATTAGATTAGGGGTTAGGTCAGGGTTGGGCAAACTTTTCGGCTCGCGGGCCACATAGGGTCCTAAAGTTTGACTGAAGGGCCGGACAGAAGGCAGGACATAACATGTTAAGAGCTCGGCTTCATTACATTCATATTCACGTTTATGTAGGACTCCGGTATCACACTACGCGCTTCAAAACTACATGAAAGATTCAGAACACATAAAAGTGTATAGACCTGTTCCACTACACACCACAGGTGAACAAACAGCTGAGCTTAATATATTCTAATCTGACTAAAAATAGCTCGAATACAAAGCTCACGCCATTTAACCACACACATACAACTGCAAGTGCAGTAAAACCAGACTCCATGAAATTGTAGTTACTGATAATTATATTTCAGAGTCTCAAAGTTTTCTATGTTTTGTTTTACCAACTTAAAATGGAAACATCGCAGCCTTATATCTTGACCACCAACTACTTCACTCATGGTCCGAATAACTCCTGTAAAAACACTTTCCCATAAAGCATTGCGGCCAACATAATACACCGCACCTCAATGTATATATAGTGCACCATCTACTGGGAAACGCCAGAAATGCATGACAAATAAAACATCAACAAGATTTATTATTGTAATTTATTCCAGTTCGGCGGGCTGGATTGAAAGGTTTATAGGGCCGCATAAGGCCCCCGGGCCGTAGTTTGCCCACCCCTGGGTTAGGTTAAGGTTAGGCAAATAATGCCTGGTTTAAAGAGACCTGTTATGTAAAACTGATCTTAAAGCTTTTAACCATGTCATACTTGTTTTCCTCCTCATTCATCATCTGGATTCTCCTGTTTTCAAGACATCATTGCTCCAATCAATCCCCAATTTCACTGCCACCGCTGTATGCCCACTTCCCTGTACTTCATTTTCCAATTCTAATATTTTCTAAATCAGTGATTCATGCAGGATTCGGGGAGCATCATATAATCATTTTAGCACAATCAAGAAAATCTGCTACTGCTAGTGTGATGTGCAGACAACATGCAGCAGCAGGGCTCTCTATTGTGATGACGTTTACGGCAACGTCAGCTCCCATTGATCTCAATTTTCTAACCTGGAACTCAGACGACTTGTTTCACTTATTTTAGATCAATATTGCAATTTAAAATGTGCAAATGAAAACAGAATGATCCACGGGTGTCATAGATTATAACTAGAGATCAAACAACAGTACAAAATGTCTTCTTTAAAGGGCCCATATTTACTGACCTCTGTTATGTTTCCTCATCACACACACACACACCTGGAGTTGTGTTTGTTTCATTCACACATGTTTAACACACAAACCCTGCATAATTAAACAGTTCTTCTCTAAAACTGAAAATACTCCATTCCACCTTGTGATGTCATATGGTTAAGGTTAAGGTTCTTTATTTGTCATTCAAGCATGCGAGAGAACACATGACAGAACAAATGTGCTTCCCGAGGCCCAGTGATCCAGAGAGAGATAAAAACAATAATAAATAAACAATATTAAAAAGGTAAATACTGTATTTTATGGGCCATTAGTCACTCTGGATTATAAGGTGCACTGTCATTAAATGGTCTATTTTTGAACTTTTTTCACAAATAAACCGCACCAGACTTTAAAGGAAACCCAACAGTGTGATGGGTGAGTGGTTTTGTTTGTTTGTGGCGTTCACGGTGACTCTGGGCTTTGTTCAGTTGTGGCGTGTAGGGAGGGTGCTGTCTGCGACCAACGGATTGTCGGCGTTTTCACAGTGACTCAGTTGTTCATTCGTGTCTAGAAGTGGCACATTGCACTCGCTTTTTCGGTTCGTTCCTCCGTTCCGTTCCTCATCCGTGTGGAGTGATGAGTGTGGTTGTGGTTGTGTTTCGCTGCGTGGTCGCTGTCTGTGTGCGCTGTGGGTGCTGCGGGTTTGTAGTTTACTGAAGTCGTGCTGGGACACCCAAGTGGATTCGTGTATAGGGCGCTCTAGATAGAGGGGTGTGTGGTTGTTTTTTGATGCGGTTAGAGGCTTAAGAGCGCGTCTAATAGCCTGGAAAATACGGTACATCAAAAACAACATGGGCTAACACAGGAAGTGCTCCACTGTGGTTTTAAAGTCCACACACCTCATGGATCTATTAAAATAACTAGGGACTTGCTAGCTTGTAGCTGTCTCCAGTTGGTGTAGTGGCCACTCACTGGTACTACAGTGAAAAAATCCCACAATGTAATCACAAACGTCTCATGTTTGGCTGACGGCACCTACAGCTTTCAAGAATGTTGGATTTTGTGGTGATTTTTACCAATTTTGACATCATAACATTTTTCTACACTCAAAATCCTTCAGTTGTCTTTAAAAAAAAAGCTTTCTAATCATTACATCTGACTTTGCTTTGCTCCGCTCTAGCTCCTCTCGCTCTGATCGGTCAAAGTGATCACGTGATACTCGAGCCCACACTCCTTCCACATGCTCGCATTTATAGGCATGGGCTCACGGGAGAAAAGAGCACAACTGCACATGCTCAATGGGCAGGGAGCCACCAGAAGTACTTAGCCGGGCTAAAGGCTAATCTGGAGACATGCGCCATTGAGCTCGACCCAATGGGTGACTTGAATGGGTGTCCATTTTTAGATCCCGGGCCTTCACTAGAATCATTTGGATGATTTCAGACCTGGTATTGCCAATCTCTGAGCTGTTAACATGAAAATGACCACTACATGACATCATAAAATGGAACAAAGCATTTTGAGGTTTGGAGATGTAGACAGTTTAACAATACAGGATTACTCAGATACGTGTGAATGAAACTAAACACAACTCCAGGTCTGTTTTTGAGGAGGAAACAGCATTATAACACGGCTAAAAGCTCACAAGAGTCAGTTTTGGATATGTCTTTTTTTAAGGTTAGGATCAGTCTCCAGTCTGTGTGTGTGTGTGTGTGTGTGTGTCTGTGTGTCTGTGTGTGTGTGTGTGTGTGTGTGTGTGTGTGTGTGTGTGTGTGTGTGTGTGTGTGTGAGTGTGTGTGTATGAGTGTGTGTGTATGAGTGTGTGTGTATTGGTCCACATTACAAAAGTCACTCAGGCGTTGACTTCTTTATTGACTCTGCCTCTCTGCTCTAAATAAGCACGTTTAGCAAAGTCTGAGATTACGGAGAAATGTCAAGTCACACTTCAGCCCTCAGACCTGACCTTACATAATCCCACTCTTTAGAAGTCTAGCACCATTTGTAATGTCAGGAAAAGCAGAATTCTTGTGTTTCCGTTTTGATGACAAGTAATCATTACAAAAACATGAAAACCTATAATTAGAGCTGCGCACAATATCGCAATGTAATTTAAAACTGCAATTTGGGTTTCTGTAATTATTAAATCGCTAAACCTGTAATTATTAAAGAATAGAAAGTCCTTTCCAACAAAATATCCTGTCTCTTTTTAGAAAAATAGTAGTTAAAGTTAAGTGTTATAAAGTTGTGTGAATGTGAACTTTGAATAGAATCCCACTTTTTAGACATAATCACAGATCTAATCCCAATCACCATACTAAATCATAACATCATCACAAACAGACCTGGACTTGTGTTTTGTTTCATTCATACATGTTTAACACACAAACCCTGAAGATTTAGGCTCAGTTCTTCTCTCAGTCTGAAAACACTGGAGGAAGTGTTCCCCTTCACTGGAATCATTTGGATGATTTCAGCCCTGGAATTGTCGATCTCTATAGGCGAGTTTCAGCTGACGTCATTGTTATTGTTAAAAGCCCGCGTTGCATGCTGGGAAATATTTTGGTCGGAGGCAGAAACACGGTAGCGGTCAAACACAGTGTGTAACCTCGCGTATTTCTCCCCGATAATGGTAAATTCCTGCTGCATTATCGGATGCACAAATAGAAGCACGGAAGAAGGAAAATGTCTTTTTCGTATTCTGAGTGAAAAGAACCGCTAACGGTGAATTAAACGGCTTTCAAACATCTGCAGAGCAAACGTAGAAGATCCTAACAAACCGTGGACTCCAACAAGTTCAACAACACATCGAGACTCTTGGAGGTTTTCATCTTTTCTGCTGTGAATGGCCCAGGAGTTTCCACCAAGTCATTGTGGATATCACCAAAGTGAATATTTGTCCAGGTAGTTGGCGATTCTGACCAGAAATCTGGTTGCGTTCACCTTTTGTCGGGGTTGAAAAGGGTGATTTGGCTCCATCGATGCTTATGACCAATTTCTGGTCAAATGGTCTTGGGTCCTCTGCCGTTAGAGTGGATAATAGGGATGGGCATTCGATGAAATTTTCTTAATCGATCATCGGAAGAATTAACAATCGATTATCGATTAATCATTAACGTTTTTATATTAAAATGATCATCATTATTATTACTATCTGCACTACTAATCTGCATAAATAAATTCAACTTTACGACATATAAACCATAACCACTCTAGAGCCACATCAATCCGTTTGACATTATTAATTATTAATGTGTTTAATTCAGTTTTGCGCAACTCTCACAAAAACGAAACTTAAAACCGCATCGCTAATTTGCATAAACTAAGCGAAGATAAAACTACAGCTCTTGTGCACTGATGCGGTCAATTACTGTCGGATTAAAAGACATGATTCAGTGGAATACAGGTTAGTGTGACCAGAGTTGCGTTTGTCAAAACCAGGACACCGTACGGGGGGAGGGAGGTGGGGACTCGTCATCGATATTGTGCGACTCTCACCTGGTAAAACTTTTTCCCACTGGACACCGAAACATATGTTCCTGCTTTGTACACATGGACTCCCACTTGTCCCGAACACAACGGAAAGCGTGGAATTTCTTGTAGAAGTCATCGTTAAATACGCATTTGTGCTTCGGTACGCTGCAGACTGACCGAATGTTTGCGTTTGCTCGCTCCTTCTGAGTGCAGAGACACATGTACAGACCTGTTTGGTCACGCTACACACAGCAACCTACATTTGGTTTGTCAATTAAAATTAACATAATCAACAAAATTCTTAATGATCAATTATCGATTAATCGATTAATCATGCCCATCCCTAGTGGATAAATAACCGAAATCAATACCCTTTACGTGCTTTCTAGCTCCGTCTGTCATGTTGAATTAGTGTTTCTTGTCGCCGACCAAAATAATTCCCAGCATGCAACGCGCACTTTTGTCAACAATGAAACTGGCCTATTGAACTAAAGGCAAAAGGAGCTGTTTACTTGAAAACTACAACTTCATGACATCACAAAGTGGAACATTGCATCTTCAGCTTTGGTAGAAACTAATAATGAAGAATTACTCAAACATGTGTGAATGAAACAAAACACAACTCCAGGACTGTTTTTGATGAGGTAACAATGTTCTTATGGTCCATAAGGGCGCTTCTAGTTGGAGCCTTTGCATTTGAGTTCAGACTCCCCTGACACAGGAGAAAAATACCTGATGAGCGTCCAGGGCATCCGTTGCCCTGGAAACATGTGCCATTTCCCGTTTTTTTCCCAGAACAATGGCAGACCACATTGAGGGAGTGGCTTTAGTGTATTTATTACATAAAACCCACAAGCAGAATTGATCAGCTCAGTCAAGTCCTAGTCAAGTCCTAGTGTAGTCCTAGTGTAGTCCTAATCAAGTCCTAGTCAAGTCCTAGTGTAGTCCTAGTGTAGTCCTAATCAAGTCCTAGTCAAGTCCTAGTGTAGTCCTAGTGTAGTCCTAGTGTAGTCCTACTATAGTCCTAATCAAGTCCTAGTCAAGTCCTAGTGTAGTCCTAGTCAAGTCCTAGTGTAGTCCTAGTCAAGTCCTAGTGTAGTCCTAATCAGGTCCTAGTCAAGTCCTAGTGTAGTCCTAATCAGGTCCTAGTCAAGTCCTAGTGTAGTCCTAGTGTAGTCCTAGTGTAGTCCTAGTCAAGTCCTAGTGTAGTCCTAGTGTAGTCCTAGTGTAGTCCTAGTCAAGTCCTAGTGTAGTCCTAGCGTAGTCCTAGTGTAGTCCTGGTCCAGTGCTGGTTCAGGTCCAGTCCTGGTCCAGTCCTGGTCGAGGTTCAGGTTCAGGTTGCGGTGTGTATATTTTTATACTCCGGTCTGAACGCACCATAACACCACTTAAAGTTCACAATAATAAATCTTGTGTGAGTTGATGTGGTTGCTATAGTTACAGTGGAGCGCGGTGGTACCTTGGATGAGTTGATGCGGTTGCTATAGTTACAGTGAAGAGTGGCGGTACCTTGGATGAGTTGATACGGTTGCTATAGTTACAGTGAAGCGTGGCGGTACCTTGGATGAGATGATGCGGTTGCTATAGTTACAGTGGAGCGCGGCGGTACCTTGGATGAGTTGATACGGTTGCTATAGTTACAGTGAAGCATGGCGGTACCTTGGGTGATTTGATGCGGTTGCTATAGTTACAGTGGAGTGTGGTGGTACCTTAGATGAGATGATGCGGTTGCTATAGTTACAGTGGAGTGTGGCGGTACCTTGGGTGATTTGATGCGGTTGCTATAGTTACAGTGGAGTGTGGCGGTACCTTGGATGAGTTGATACAGTTGCTATAGTTACAGTGGAGTGTGGCGGTACCTTGGATGAGTTGATACGGTTGCTATAGTTACAGTGGAGTGTGGCGGTACCTTGGATGAGATGACGCGGTTGCTATAGTTACAGTGGAGCGCGGCGGTACCTTGGATGAGTTGATACGGTTGCTATAGTTACAGTGAAGCGTGGCGGTACTTTGGGTGATTTGATGCGGTTGCTATAGTTACAGTGGAGCGTGGCGGTACCTTGGATGAGATGATGCGGTTGTCGGCGAAGCGCTGGGGGATGTAGTGTCCATTTTGGGGGAAACGATTGGCCACGTAAACAGTCCTGGTGTCACTCTGATGGGGCGGATCTACACCCTGAAAAATCACACAACAAATACATGAACATACAAGACAGTTCAAGAAAATATACACAAAATACAAGAAAATACACAGCAAATACATGAAAACACACACAAAATACAAGAAAATACACAGCAAATACATGAAAACACACATAAAATACAAGAAAATACACAGCAAATACATGAAAATACAAAAATACACTACAATTCCAATAATTATGACTGTTACCATGAGGTTTGCCCTTCACTACACAGTCTACTCTTCCTTCTTTCTTTCCTGGGAGATTTCCTTCCTTCTTTGTACCTGTCCTCCTACTCCCTATGACTTGTGCGTTCTCCTGATATGACACACCTACAAAACATGCTAAAAGTGCAGTTAC
Organism: Boleophthalmus pectinirostris; assembly: GCF_026225935.1. Taxonomy (NCBI): domain Eukaryota; kingdom Metazoa; phylum Chordata; class Actinopteri; order Gobiiformes; family Gobiidae; genus Boleophthalmus; species Boleophthalmus pectinirostris. The sequence goes on along the minus strand of NW_026571473.1, from coordinate 3,806,888 downwards.
AAGTTAGTTATGTGACTGTTTAGAGCCCTGATTCAAAAGCAAGTCAGGCAAGTCAGGTCTAAACTGTAGACTGTTCATACAAGTGGAGGTTAGCAGTAATTTGCAACCAAGTTCCATATTTGGGATTCCAAGTGTGTTTCTTAGCAACCAAAGAGCCAATAAGAGCGCAAGGTAGGGTATACTTTATTGATCCCTCAAGGGGGAAATTCATTCTCTGCATTTGACCCTTTCTTCAACCTTCTGGGGCAGCCTGTCAGGAGCAGTGTGAACCCATCTCCATGATCTGAACTAGGCTTAGTTAAGAAAACCTTAGCTGGAGGATGGCAATGGCTGTAAATAGAAATACCAGGATCATGCGGACAATATTTCAAGGCCAGAATGAAGAGCCTGACAGTAGCAGTTAACTCTTACCCCCTTGGACACCTACTTGGAACAACCCATACATATATTAGTATGTATGGGTTGTAGTGGCCCCCACCTATCACAGCCACTGTTTACATGTGAAAAACCGAGCCAACCGATTTGACAACCGAGTCCTCAAATCACGTCTTTAGTGATACAGCGGAGGTGTCAAAAGACGTCATTAAGGAAACAAGGGAGGGTCGTCAAATGTAGTCTTCATGGGGGAAAGAGTTAAAGCAAAGGGGTGATGATCTTCAGTCAGTACCTATTTCCTTTGGAATACAGAGGCTAGCTGGATAACTATGTGCCCTTATACTAGGAGTCGGCAACCTTAAATACTCAACGAGCCATTTGGAGCATCTCCTACAGAAACGAACACCTGGAGCCACAAAACCATTTAACATTTAACATGAGGAGAACACTGCATAACATGTTTTAGGGTTAGGGTTATAAAAGACTATATATAGTGTGTTGCATTTATGAAACGCTACAGAGAACACAGAATTTTATTTCTGTATGTAACAAAAACATTTTGAACTCCGAAAAAAGATACTTGGTTGCTGCTTTCTTTCAAATGAAATACTCAATGTCAATTTGAGTCCTCCTCATAAGAAATAAAAATCCAAACTTAAATTATTCACCCGTAGCGAACCAAAAAGTCCGTCTGCTTCTGAGCTCCATCATCATTTTATCACGAGCACCAGTCTCATCAATCGTAAAAGCAAATGAATCTGCCCAAGTAGCATTAAACATTCTATTTTCTTCAGAAACTTTTCTTTTCTTGGATTTATTCATCTTTTATCTACCAGGGGTCGAAAAGCTCAATAAATCATACTGCTGGTGTAGGTGCCGGTAAGTTTGAGCTGCAGATCTGTGCCGGGTGTCACACATCAGCGGCTGTGACGTACATTTTGAGCAACAAAAATATTAAAAACTTTTTCTTTTATTGTTACAAGATTACAATTATCTGCAAATTTAGAATTATATCAACGATCAAACTAAAACAAAAATACACTAATTAAATACTCATTATTTATTTTCCAAAGTCACAGAAGGACGAAAGAGCCACATGAGGCTCTGGAGCCGCGGGTTACCGACCCCTGACCTATACAGTTTATGGTAGGTCTGCCTTAATTTTGGAGTAAAATATATAACTACAGAGAAACATTACTCCAAACTATTGTTCCAGGTTTCATATATTGAATGTTAAATTGATACAGTAATTAATGTGACAGACAGGGCAAGTCTGTGTCTATAACTCCTTTTATTTCTGTGTAAATGAAATGTTTATGTCTTTATTTAAGAGCCAAAGCTGTTGGCCAAATGGACTCCAGATGACACTCTAATCATGTCATAAACATAACTCTTGAATCACGCTGAGGGGCAGCCATAGAAAATGAATGAACCCTGCAGACAGTGAAGCTCATTGGGATGACAGGACCTCCTCTTGTGACTAATGCTGCGCTGCTCATGTGAAACAGTGTGTGGACTCTGCTGCGCTGGAGGCCACACTAAAGCTGCATTCTGAAACATTACACAAGAAGCTCCACATGGCTCTGAGCGGCATGTGTGGGCGGTTTGACTGTTGGAGCTGCAGAGTATTAAAAACAGGATTCAGATTAGTCCGGTGTTTTTTAAGATTTGGGATTACAGAGAACAGGACACCATAAACTGAACTGTTTTTAAAGTGTGGTTAATGCTGCTATCCATATTGAGAATATATTGTATAGCATTTTTAAAAATGCTGTAAAAAGAGCTGATTCAATATGATAATAAATAAATAAATAAATAAACGAACAAACATACACGTGTCCTTACTGTGAGCGTGCTTGCATAGCACAAAGCTGACTCTTATTTGACCTGGAGGAGGGACTGCTTCTTTCCATGAAAATGTTGTTCCTTTGGCTATAATCTATCTCCATGGAGAATGTTCCTAAGTATGTTTTTTCAGTTTCCATTGAATCATGCAGGTTCTATTTTCATGGAATCATGTAGAAATTTAAACACTCTACCTTTAATTGACATAATATAATCTGAATTTTGGTACTGAGATACTCTATGGAGTAAGAAAGTTTTCAGAAATATTCATGCACCTAGGATAGAAATTCTTGCACAGATATTTGGAAAATTTGGAAAATCCATGCATATTTGGCTGTAATTGAGCATAAAATAAATATTTGCAAACTCCCACATGAGTTCGGTCATACATAAAATGTGTTGTGCGTATTTTATCCATCAGAACATGAATTGAAAAGTTACGACATCAAGAATTACAATCACGAGATGATAAATTTATGATTACATTTTCTTCCGTACAAATACGAATTCACAGACGCGACTTTACTGTCAAAAACACATCATCACTTCACAGGCATTATTTATTGAGCAGAAGAAACATTGATCAAGATCAGACTTTTGCGCCGCATATGGACTCAACCAGGACTACACCAGGACTACACCAGGACTACACCAGGACTACACCAGGACTACACCAGGACTACACCAGGACTACTACCAAGACTAAAGCAGCTTTAAACAAGGAACGCGGCGTCTAGTGCATTTGCTGTGTCCAATTATATATATATATACCCCAAGGTCCATCCTCCCACACCTGATGCAGTGTTCAGCCAATAACAAATGTTAAAAATCCTCGTGCACACAGGCTCTTTCTTTCTTTACAATGTACATTCTATGAAATTGCAGCCTATGGAGATTCTGAACTATTTTCTGCTCTGAGTCACTCAAACCACAAAAAAACCACAGAGCAGCAAAGAGCTTCACCATCTGAGTGTTCTTTCACAATAGCACTGTGTATTTTAAACAGAATTACACTTAGACTAGAAGACAAATGAAACTATTCGATATGGAACATGAGAACACACTTAACAGTCGACACACAGACAGTTAAACCCTGAGGCAGAGTGTTTAAACGAACGACACAGTGCTCCAAATGACAGGTGTCAACAGTCACACAAGACAGTCAGGTTTTCTACACAACACACATGTAGATAAAAGCCTCTGCCCACACAACCGACTAAAATAAAAGTGCAATATGTAACTTTTCTAGTAGACGTGCTATTGCTTCACCCGGAATGTTACACAATATGGCATTAAAGTCAATACGTCTGCATTTATGTCATGGGGGGTTGGTCTTGCCTCTCCACAGGTCTTCTATGAGATGTTTAATGTCATTCTGTGGAACATTCTAGGCAAAGTATTGACAATTCTATGGAGACAAGTTGGTGGTAAAGTCTCCAGCAGAAAACTTCTAGAGTGCACATATATCATCAACATTCTCTGGAGGTGTGATGCTACCTGGAGGCTCTGCTCTGTCTGAAGCTCTCTTAGACTATGGTCTGATTTTAAACACAATCTGACCATAAAGATTGCACTTATCTGGAACTACAACAGGTGAGGTGTGGTGTTAAACAAGTCCGTCTCAAATGACATTAAAATCACAAGCTTGCTACCAGGTTTTTGAAAAGGTTTTTTAGTTAGTCACTCTCAACTTACAAACACCTAAAAGGGTCCATGAACACTTGTATGAACACTTTTTTTGGTAGTGTTTGTTAATGTGAGCATTGCATCATTATGGTGGGGTCCGTTGTCTATTCTGACATCCCTCCCTTCTTTTTATTAATCGATCGTCAGGAGAATTAATGACTGATTTTCAATTAATAATTTTTATATAATAAGTATCATCATTATTATTACTTCTATTAATTTGCATAAATAAACTCAACTTTACAACATATAAAAATATCCACTATAAAGCCACATCAGCCCGTTTGATATTATAATGTGTTTAATGCCATTTTGCGCAAGTCTCACAGAGACAAAACTTAAAACCGCATGGCTAATTTGCATAAACTAAGTGAAGGAAAAAAAATGGCCTTGTGTGCTGATGTGTTTCAGCTTCTGTCGGACTAAAGGACATGACTCAGTGGAATATGAGTGTTCTCTATGTGACAGAGGGATGTTGATGCTGAAGGTGAGTCTGTTCTGTGTGTCGCGGTGTTTTCAAAGATCAGATGTGTGCAGGTTTGTGCTCTTTATGTTGCAGTAACCAGGATACTGCGTATACATGGACCCTGACGAAACCAGGATACAGATGTGCATGTAAACACACTCCCTGAGTGGAACAGTGTCTCCAAGGAGGTGCCAGAGCCTTAACGTGGGACTGAGGCTGCAACTCCAGTGTCTGCGCTGTCACACGCAGCTTCGTATCTACGCACAGACACCTACATTTGGTTTGTCAATTAGAAACGAACATGATCCATGAAATTCTTAGTGATCAGTTATCGATTAGTTGACAAATCATGCCCATCCCTACTCCCTTCTTTCCGACATGTCTCTATTTAGACATGTTGGTATTTCGACATGCCTCTATATAACACTTTTTAGTATCGCTATTTTTTTTTTGAGAGTTAGATAGTCTACCCAGGCATGTTCTTCAATGTTCTTAATCTCAACCACTATCAAGTCATACACAAAAAACCGACACATACAGTAGCCAACTTCATCCTCCCCCACCCACACACCTATACACAGTACAGCCAGACCAACTGACATTTCATACTTGTCATACTTGCATACATAAACAACCTTGTATACTTGTTGTACTTTACTATTGCTTTGCACTGGCCCAGGCATCTTATGAAATCTGGGAGTGCAAAATATAATAGATTATCACATTAATATTATTCATGTCGGAAAAGCGGAATGTTTGAAAAATGATAAAGTGTAGCTATAAGAAAAGTATTGAAAACCTTATAATGTATGCAAATATTTGAATCATGAATAAGATCTTATACAGAGTTTGTTTCCCTGATCTCTGAAACCACCTCCTGAGCCGCTCGATCCACAAATGCAGGACGGCATTTTGAAACTCAGGTTTTTCATGTGCGGCTGTCTGTTAGTGGAACATGTTACCAACAGAACTGATCACATGGCCAAACTACAGCACGTTCTCCGTCAGTGGAACATGTTACCAACAGAACTGATCACATGGCCAAACTACAGCACGTTCTCCGTCAGTGGAACATGTTACCAACAGAACTGATCACATGGCCAAACTACAGCACGTCCTCACGCCTGATGAAACGGTGGCTCCATTTAAACCAAACCTGCACCCATAATGTGACTGATGAGTGTCTGGGGAGAGTGCGATGTTCTGGAGTGGATGAACTGAATAATGGTTTCGATAAAAGATGACGATTTTGAAAGCGCTAAGAGAACTGGGTGTGAATGAGGATACAGAATTGTTATGATCCGGTCATTATAAAGATATTCTTGGTTTCTCTGTATGTTTGATTTTATGAACTACAACATCAACCTGACCAGGGGACGACAGGTGGAAATTAGCACTGGCACTACAACCTGGTACAAAGCATCTCTCCTGTTAAGGTTCATTTAGATTGTGCACTGTCCCTGTCTCATTAAATAAATAAACTAAACTAAACTTGAAAAATAATGTTTATGCTGCTACTCCAACAATTACCATATTTTCCGCTCTATAGGGTGCGCTCAAAAGCCTCCAACCCCATAAAAAATGACTGCGCGCCCCGCGATCCAGAGCGCTCTATACACCAATCCACTCGGGTGTCCCAGCACGACTTCAGTAAACTACAAAGCCACACCAGCTGCAGAACACACAAACACACACGGAGCAAACAGCAACCGCACAGCGAAAAACACCCTCAGCCACACTCATCACTCCACGCCGACGAGGAACGGAACGGAGGAATGAACCGAAAAAGCGAGTGCAATGTGCCACTTTTAGACACAACTGAACAACTGAGTCACTGCGAACACGCCGACAATCCGTTGGTCCCAGACAGCACCCTCCCTACACGCCACAACTGAACAAAGCCCAGAGTCACCGTGAATGCCACAAACAAACAAAACCACTCACTCATCACACTGCTGGGTTTCCTTTAAAGTCCGGTGCGATTTATTTGTGAAATAAGTTCGAAAAAAGACCATTCAATGACAGTGTGCTTCATAATCCAGAGCACCCTATAGTGTGGAAAATACGGTAGACATCAATGCTTAAAGGTTGTGTGGAGGATTTTTTTTTTGTTTCAAACTGAAAGTTTAAAATACCATTACAGAGATGCAGCAGCCTTGTAATTATGATGACCAAAAAAAAAAAGAATAAAAATCTATCAACTGTGGACATAGCGAGGCCAGATAAACATCAGCCAATAGATAACAAGGCTCCCTCTTTATCTATTGGTTGTTAGGTTGTCAAGCAAACTCCCTACGTTTCTAGTGTAACTGACTCGCCGGCGTGGGGATTATGTGGTTTATGCAGCGGTTCTTCGCGGCTTTTTCAAACTGTAGCTTTCTCGCAATTCGCACAAAGTTTGTCGCGATGGCGGACGAGAATCCACGACCAGTTCGCCGCAAAAGAAAGTCCGTTTTTGAGGTCACTAAAAGAAGAACAGAAGGGAAAAAAGAGCGAAGACAAACTGAGGTGATTCTTGGAGATTCCTTCCAGCGATGGCGCAACTGAAGCAGACGAAGGGTCTAAAAACTGACGTGTCGGTCGCTAAAATATTTCTGGACAGGTCACTTCAACAGTAATTCTGAACTTGCACTGGATGTAAATGTGATTTCTAGAGTAAAGAAGCAGGAGGAGGTGTTTCTACTGAGGGAGCTGTGGAGGAGGAAGGTGGTGTCATGCATGCACAACATTTGAAAAAGGACTGTCGCTGTATTTCTCTTCCCTTAAAAAATCCTCTATACAACCTTTAAATAGAGGCATCTTGGAATAGCAACGTGGTAACTGAACATTTCACCATAGTTACACATGTAGAAAAACCCCACCGTGATGACAGTGCAAAGAATTAATTAGATGGTTCTCTGGCAGTGGAGTTTAGTCACAACTTAAACTTAAACTCCAAAAGCGCTGAATTCCCCGGGCTTGGTCTCGGACTGTGCCTCCCTTAAATGACATCGATGTGAAATAGCTTTAGTGTGAGTGGAAGAGTCAACCCTCCATCTTGCAGACTGCTCCCTGCCACTGAAGCCTCGTCTTTATGGCTGTGGCTAATCTTTACAGCGGTGGTTAAACTAACTTAAGCTACTGTGTGCAGAGACGTATTAATGATTAAGCAGCTCCACGGATGCAGTGAGGTCCTCAGTCTGTCTGGAAACGCAGAGTTCAAAAGGACACAAATACATGACTTCTCAATGGTTTTGTGAATCATTTTTCAGTGGAATTTCAGGAAATAGGAAACATTCTCTTAAAGGTGCACTGTGTCAAGGGTCTGTCAAAAGCTTTTCTCTGTGGAGATGTTATTGCTTTGTCTGGAATGTTCCACAGTATAGTTTCCAAACCTTTATATCTTCGTGGAGACCAAACCAGACCAAGTTACAGGTCAGATCTGTGGAAAGGCAACCAAACTCACCATCAGAATGACAGTTTTTCTAGATATTTTTGAGCTGTAAAACCACCTGTAATTGAATAAATGTAAATGTAAGAGCTGTTTAATGTCACACTGTGGAATATTCCAGGCAAAGCAATGACATCTCTATAGAAACGACCAGGTGACAGACCCCCAACCAAAAAGTGACAGTGCACACAGTTTCAATCCAGTTTCCCAAAACCAAAATGAATTACAAGAGAAAATGCACTGTAAATTTGAGTTTTAAAGGTGGACTATGTAACTTTTCTAGAAAAGTTACATAATAGTGCAGCATTATTGACTTTGTATAACTCTATATTCATTGTTGGCAAAGTTACTTTAAAATTTTAATGTGTTATTTATGAATTGTTACTGTAATTTCAAAGTAATTAGTTACATTACAATATTACTGTATTTAAAATATAAGGCATTACATTACTCTTGGATTACTTTTAAGTTACTCTCACCAAAAATAACTGTGAAGATGCTGAATTTTTGCGCCGCATATGGACTAAACCAGGACAGAACCAGGACTAAACCAGAGCTAAACCAGGACTAAACTAGGTCTAAACTAGGCCTAAAGCAGGACTAAACTAGGACTAAACCAGAGGTGAACCAGGACTGCCCCAGGTCTAAACCAGGACCAAACCAGGACTAATCTTAGACTAGAACTTGGAATCTAGGACCACCCTTGAGAGTACCCCGAGTCCGTGGAACAGGGTGTCTGCAGGGCGCGATCGGGCGTCAGCTGCAGTTAGCACCGTGAAGCGTGGAGTTCTGCTCCGGTCCTTTTGCGCGCCTCTGGTGTTTCATCGCTGCTGATATCGCGGTAATTTTACCAAATTTGTATAAACAAAAACCCACCACTTCAATCCAGGTTAAAAAAAAAGCATTGTGACGCGCATTACTCACATTTGTACCGAGTAAAATATTACTTTTTTTTTTCCCCTGTAATGACACATTACTGCGTTACAGCAAAAAGGAATGCATTACAGTAATTTGTTACTTTTATAACTCATTACTCCCAACACTGTCTCTAGAATTGCACCATATCTGATGGACTGTGTGGAAATTTGTCAACATGTAAAACATACCTACAACCTTTATTTATTTTACAAAAAAGGGCCTTGAGAATTATCACCAACAGTCATTATAGAGAGACATTCAACTCATTATTTCTTCAACTTAAAGTGTTGAAAATGCAGGATATTGTTGACTTAAGTCTCCTCAAAGTCATGTATAAAGCAAAGTGCAATGTATCACCTGTAAATATTCCAAGACTGTTGGAGATGAGAACAAGCCACGACATTTTAGAAGGAACCTACATCTGGGCCCGGTCAAGCAGAGGTAAAACAAGGCCAATATAAAAATGTGAACAGATACATAGTACTCTAGTTTATGAAACTGTTGACCTTTTTTCTGTACCATTTTTGGTTCTAAAGTTCCATACGTTTTAAACAGACCATGTATGAAACATGGAACAAAAATTATTTCCCAAATTTCAAAGACCTGCAAATCATGTAAATAAACTGACGTATTTCATCATATCTTGTGTTATTTGATCTTTGAACTGTTGATGAAGGGACATGATTTTTCAAAAAAAAAAATATTTAAAATGATAAAAATTTGCTTGGAAGAACTGACATATTTTATAGAAATAGTTTCCTTTCATTTTGAAGTAATATTAAAGTATTCAGAAGAAAGAAGCGACAAATGATGTAAAATCCTGCACCTTCTACTTGTTTGCACAATTTTCCCTCCGTTACTTTTCCCTCCGTTACCATGACCTTTCTTAATAAAAAATCTCATGAGTCAAAAAGTAAGAGGTTTTTCAACCTAATCTTGTACCATATGGTAGAAAACTATATGAAGCAAATATTCAAACCAGTTTGTTAAGGATATGGAAGTGAGAACCAAGAGTTATCACTGTTTGGATTTATTGCCCAAAAAGTGCTGCATATTTCATTCCCTCCGTTACCGACATGAGTTTTTAAAATTTTTTGTCAACAACTTGAAAGAATATCACAGGTTTAACTTGACCCTGTTGGAGTGTAACTCTTTCCTACATTCTGATACTTTACTTATTTCAATAGTCCCTCTAGTTTCTGAGTAAGAGCTATTTGAATGTCAAAAAATCTGCCCCTGTTTCCCTCCGTTACCACTTGACCAGACCCATGTTTAAAACCCCAGATTCAGAACCAGGGTTAAGGAGCGAAGCGTCATTGTGAAAGGAGTTAACTTATGGAACAGTCTCGACAAAGATATAAAAGAATAAAGTACAATGACGGCATTAAAAAACGCATAAAATCAAATGCAATGTGTATGTATGAAAAAGAAAACCAAGTTGTTGCGCATAATAGTGAAGATTTCTGTTTGCAGTTGATGTGACTAATTGTGCCTGAACTGAAATGTACTGTTTTGAAAAGTTTTAAAGTGACTCTCAGTGTTGATGTATTGTGTGAAAAAAGAGAAAAGGGAACAGATAACATAAGATGACTCTTCCTTCTCCTTTTCATTCATTTCTTCTATGTTTAATGTTGTGACATTGTTAATGTCTTTTCATACTTTATTTTAATGAAATAAATAAACGAATTAAAAAATATATAAAAAATTGCTAATTGCTTGATTAATGCCAGACTGGAACATCTCAATCAAACATTTCAACCTCTACAAGAAGGTTCTACCAGACCAAGCTACAGTTTAGATTTGACTAGGAGACTCCACTCAGTTTTTAAAGGGACGTTTGAGCAATAAATAAGAAAATATATAAAGAAAAAATGCTGAATAAGTTTAATGCCATATTGTGGAACATTCCAGGCAAAGTAATAACCTACAGGAAAACTTGCATGTAGGCCTGTAACGATAATCAATAAATCGATTAATCGTACGATAACTTTTAACGAGCTCGATAACTTTTCCAGCCACGATAAATTCTATTTGCATGCGTGTTTGTTTTCCTCGCTCTCTCTCGCTCTCAAAGAGACTGAATGTTAGAAGGCTTCTATCGCTCTCTGACTCCTCTCGTTTAACAAGTGTAATGACACTTGAACCAACGTGCGCCGTGTTTATCAACAGAGCAGATGTGCGCATAGTCAGCGCACTTTCTGCACTCCGCTGTCCGTACGGTGCACTAGCAACACAAGCTAGTGCCGCTGTCAGACTAACAAAACTGTTCATCGCCAAAAGTCACAATGCTGAATCAGCACTGGTGAGCGGGACACGTCTCAACAGTCACATGCGTCAAATGCAGCGAAAAGAAATAACAACGAGAAGAAATGTCTCAAACCCCAACAGCCGATATAAACCCAAACCCCGAGCGACACAAGCAGCCTAGCTCCCGGGAGAGCCAGAAATCCCCAAACCGAACCGACACGACACCAGACAGGACAGAGGCTCCCTCATAGCGAAACAGGATCCTGTGTCGCGGGTTAATACGAACATTTAAATGACCAAAATGACGAGTCTCACAGCAGCAGCCACAGAGAGAGAAGCCACTATATACCAATGTAAGTCAATGATTAAAATAACTTCTCAGGACAATTTTGTTACAGAGACTTAATAATCCATTTTATTTATTGCTTTGGTTGGATTTGGTTCAACAGTGGTTTATTCAAGTGCATTTTTGTGAACAAGTCCTGGCTGTAAACCAGACACATTAGTCTAGTCCTATGTTAAGTCTGTTTTATTTAGGCCTGTTGTTTTTGTTTGTCTTACAGTTCCTGTGTTATGTTCTTTAGAAAGTAAGGTTTATTGATCATTGAGAGGATGTATTTGCATTTTTACTCCATGGTCATTATAATAGTTGAAATTGGTCTCAAAATGTCAATCGCAATAAATTCTTGGTCAATTAATCGTCCAGCAAAATTTGTTATCATTACAGGCCTAGTTGCATGCGCCTTTAAGTGGAATAAAATTAATGATGAAGAGAAGAAGACTGTGGCGGCTGATGGTTTTGCTCAGTTGACAGGAGTGTGACTGGGAGTGGGGACCATTTGTTTTTCTTGTTGTTTACCACAGCTTTTTCCAAAATGATTTTACTGCAATCCAAATATGACACCAGAAAAAGTCAATTTCAGGAATACATTTGGTTTAAAAAATATTGTTTTGATTTTGTTCGGCATATGCGGCAGTTTAAAAGTGCACTGTGTAACTTTTCTGAAGGAGGATCCATCATCTGCCTGTTTCCATGGAGATGTAGTTGCTTAGCCTGTAATGTTCCCGGGCAGCTTTAAACTGATCTCTGAGGAGGAGAGCAGTTGCTGTTACACGACTGAAGCTAAATTTTACACTACGAGAAGCTGTATTTAGATTGAACTTATCAACTTACATGGCAGCCTTGTACATTTCCATTTGAGTCCCATGTTGTTTGTGATTCTGACAGCTAATTACCCCCTGCGCGATGCTTACAAGACTGAACCAGCTTTGAAGGAGACATTAAGAGTCGCTGTACCTGATTTTTACGTCTTAAATCGTAAAAAACAGGACTGCTTCATTTAAAGCTGTTTGTGGTTCCAAAGTTATTCCTCACTTTTCCATTCAGAGCATCCTAATTATTCACCACAATGACTTTATAAGTGTTTTTTTTTCACAACTCATAGCTCAGCTAACAACAAACAGCATGCTAACAGTGCACTTCCTGATAATGTGACCCAAAGAAAAACACTTTAAATTTAGATGCTGACAGACCGCGGCAGACTTATTTTAGATCTCTAGAGCTGTATACACAATATTATATACTTTGCAGTAACATCATGCTGGGGGTGTTCTACATGTACGTGTATACATGCATCACAAATCTCAGACTTCCGGTCACTGCGCAATGCATACTGGGAAGGATTTTCCTGAAAAAGTGAGCATCAAACCTCTGTGTTTGTTTTTCCAGTGGGATGTGTCTATTGTCAAAGTCGATCTTTTCAAGTCTTTGGAGCCATATCACTTTTGTTTCTGGTTCTGATATTGTCATATTTTAGCTTTGGGATTGGGACATCGTTCATTGTGTGATTGTTGGATCATAACAGCAGAAAATGGCTTGAGAAATGTGTTTGCGAACTCCATAACTGCAAAAGGGAATCAGATGTGTGTGACTGCAAACCTCTGTTCAAACTGTTTCCCTTCCCAACAGAATTGAAAAATAGTGAAAGGCGAAGGTGATGGGCAGTACTGATCCAGGAAACCTTTGACTGCATAAATCATCCTGAGTTTGCAGCCAACATTTTGTATGTGGAGAGCCATCAAAGCAAAAACCCGATCCCTCGCTCCACCTTGGTTACGAATTTAAAAAGTCAATGCCAAAGCGAAAGGCACCAACTGTTCACCAAGAAACACCTTCCACTGCAAAGAGACCAAGACATGATGCTGCTGTAAAACCACAAGAACAACAAAGTGCAGCTCAGTCTGTTTGTCTTCTGCACCTCTCACTTAAGAAACGGGATTTTGCCTTGATGGCGCTCCATATACAAAATGTTCTCTGCAAACTTGGGATGATTTAGGCAGTCAAAGGTTTCCTTTTTCATCTTTCCAGTGTATTAATACTGCCCGTCGCCTTCACCTCTCACTATTTTTCAATTCTTTTGGGAAGAGAAACAGTTTGAACGGAGGTTTGCAGTCACACACATCTGATTCACTTTTGCAGTTATGGAGTTCGCAAACTTCTGAAGCCCATTTCTCGAGCCATTTTCCACTGTTAGAACATCCAGCAACCACACAATTACGCTGTCCAAATCCAAAAACTAAAATATGACAATATCAGAACCAGAAACAAAAGTGATATGGTTCAAAAGACTAGAAAAGATCAACTTTGTCAATAGATGCACTCCATTGGTAAAACAAACATGGCGGTTTTGACGCTAACTTCCCAGTATGTTTTGGAAAATCCTTCCCAGTATGCATTGCGTAATGACCAGAAGTCCGAGACTGCATGTATTGGCGGGATGTTCTGTAGTTACCGTGGTGATGAAATGCACACATTAGCAAATGCAGACAGAAAAGTTTGAAAATGAAACCTACAAAATGAATTTAAACAACACACTGTCAGGAGCATGTCGTCAAAACTAGCGTCCTGTTTAGGAGTTCAACATAAAAAATGAGAGTGACTAACTGAAAAAGTGTTGCTAGCCAGCTTATGACTGTACTTTTATGTGTTTATGGGACTTTTTAAGCGCACAAATCATCTCAGCACTTTCTGGTAAGACTGTGTTAAATAAAACTTAGATCAAGTCTGTACTTGCCACGTTTACATGAGAGCTGTAATTCTGAATTAAAATATTTAATGCTGAATAAAAATGAATTCTGCTTTAAAAAGACTTATTTTTTAATGAAAATAATTATTAGTAAGTGGGTGGTTTATTCCAATTTTAAAGCTGTTTTAATTTATTCCTCGATCATGTAAACGTTTATTCTTGTTAAAAAAATAATGGTAAATGGTCACATTTTTCTACAGCGTTTTCCACCTTCAAGGCACTCAGAGAGCTTTACAACAAGGAACCACTCACCCATTCACACACCCATTCACACACCAGTGTAAGCAGACACTGTGGGCGAGGTGGGTTAAGTGTCTTGCCCAAGGACACAACGACAGCATTCATCTGTGGGAGCTGGAATCACAGTGAGTGGATCTGACCGCTCAACCTGTGATGTTTATGTTGAGAGCTGGATTCGAACCACCAACCTTCAAATCAGTGGGCGAATGCTCTACCAACTGAACTACTGCCGCCCAACTGAGCTACTGCCGCCCATAATGTCGGTGGTTCAGTTCATGTTCGTTGTGTCGCCCTTCTGACGCGATCTGGACAATCCGGCTCCACCAGTCCTGGCTTCGGACTTTCATCCATGTCTCTTTTCTTGTTTCTTATTTGTGAGCGGGATGTGGGAGTGGGCTGAGGTAAAGCAGCCTCACACTCAGTTTGTCTTCTTCCTCCCTTCTCCGACACTCTTCCCTTCTCCTCCTCAGCTCACAGACGTGATGAGAGAATTCTCCAGCTGGTGCACAATTATCATCGGAACCAGTGCGGAAAAAGTTTGGATCATGTTTGTGTCCGTGGTGTAACGACAAACCGAGATGAGAAAAGAAAAGAAGGTAGCAGCTGAAGTGTGTGTTTTCTTCCGGTCGACGTAAACACGTTTGTGTCTCTGTCCAATCAGAACCTTCCCCACCTCCAGACACTGAGAAGAATCAAATAAAGGTGATTTAAAGAGCCCATCTCATGCAAAATAACTCTTTTCACATTGTATCTTCTGCACATAAACAAGCACAATTTGGGTTTTGGAACATCCATTACACAATAGTTCAGAAATCTTACAGATTTCTTGGACACAGTCACAGACCAGGAACTATGAAAGACTATTGCTCATCCCCCCTCCCGTCCTGAGAAAGCACAGGCTCCGCCCTCCAAACATGACGTAGGCTCTGAGTGAGCCGCCCTTCCTCCACCCATCTCAGGGAGGGAGGGTGAGACAGGCGTGCACCCTGATAGCGGTAGGAATAAACTTTTATTCATCATGGCGATACAGCGCGTTCAGCCGCTTGTGTTGGACCCAGAATCGGACGAGGACTTTATAGGTATATCTGCCGCGTCATCGTTGTAGCAGCTTTAGTTTGTTGTCACATGGGAGTGTGGCAGAAATACGCTGCAATTTGTTAAAAAAAAAACACTGAATCAATCTAAAAAACACTTTGGTGACAAATCCAAGGCCCACACATCTTACACTCTTATAAGGTAGAAAGCTCTGAAAAGTAGATTTTGCATGAGATGGGCCCTTTAACGTGTTTTCCATGTAAACCTCAATTCTGAATTATTTACTGATGTAAACTCGAAGGAGAATATTTTAATTCTGATTCATATTTGATTCAGAACAAAAAAAAAACATCATATAAACGTGGTCATTGAGTAAAAGAGCTTCAGACAGCGCAGTGCTTTCAGTTAGTGTCAAAATATCAATATCTGTACTGGGGCAAGACACATTTTGCTCAAATACATGGAGAAAATCCTTTAAGTGGTCCGCAGCAGATGCTCAGGTTACAGATGAAGACAGTGGACTGAGAAAAAGGCATTTAATCAGATGAGATGGGCCCTTCTAATCACAGATGGAGAATCAAAGCTGAGTGCACTGTAATGGAGCAGAGAGTGTGAGGAGCAGCCTGAGCTACAGCTGAGAGAGCACGACTGACACCAGCAATACACAACCAGCCATAAACAACCAGCAACACACGACCAGCAACACACAACCAACCATACACAACCAGCAACACACAACCAGCAACACACAACCAACCATACACAACCAGCAACACACAACCAGCCATAAACAACCAGCAACACACAACCAGCAACACACAACCAGCCATAAACAACCAGCAACACACAACCAGCCATAAACAACCAGCAACACACAACCAGCCATAAACAACCAGCAACACACGACCAGCAACACACGACCAGCAACACACGACCAGCAACACACGACCAGCAACACACGACCAGCAACACACAGCTCCAAACACATTCAAACACGTGGAGAGAGGAGTCAGCCTTTAGTGTACCCACGAAGAGAAGAGGATAAGAGCTGGTGTGGCCTCGACTTGACCTCAACTGACAACAGTAATTAAAGGGCCCGTTTTCTGATCTACTGTTCTAATGTAGTTTCCTCATCACAAACAGACCTGGAGTTGTGTTTTGTTTCATTCACACATTTAACACACAAACCCTGCACATTTAGATTCTTCTGAGTTCTCTCAAACAGAAAACACTTTGATCCACCTTGTGATATCATGTGGTAATACAGGGTCTGCTCCACTGAGTTTTTGAACTCCATACAGCAGGCTCAGGCCTGGCCCAAATTTGGCCCACGGTATAATTATATTTGGCCCGCGAGATCATATCAAATATGTATAAGAGCTGCCTGCCGGCTACAGATAGACTATAAATATACATAGTCTATCTGTAGTCTATCTGTATAGTAGTATATATATATAGTATATGTATATGTATAGTATATGTATATATATATATATGTATATGTATAGTATATATGTATATATGTATAGTATATGTATATGTATAGTATATGTAAATAGTATATTTATAGTCTATCTGTAGTCTATCTATATAGACGATATATATTTATTTAAAATTGTGTTATTATTTTATATTTTGCTTGTTCTGGATTCAGTGTTTAAGCAAAACTATTATTACACATTTATTTTAATAAGAAAAGGTTTAACATTACATATCTCAAAAGAAGAGAAAACATGCAGATGGTGTTGAAATTTTTCAATAAATATTTAGTTTGGCAAATGTTTTAGTCCCAGTTTTTAATTTTGGCCTCTGTGGATTTGAGTTTGACACCCTGCTATATATCTTCAATAGAATGATTTGGATAATTTCGGACCTGGAATTGCTATTTTTACTGAACTAAAAGGAGCTGTTAATTTGAAAACTACCACTTCATGACATTACAAGGTGCAACAGAGCATTTTGAGCTCTGGGTGACCAGATTTTCTAAATTAAAATCAGTGACACTCCTGGTTTGGAGCAGTTGGTAATAATAAAATTGTGAAAGGAGTGCGTAATTAAGGAAAACGGTTAAGCACTCGGCCCACGTGAGTCTGTATAGTCACATTTTCTTTGTGTTTTGGTCATTTTTAAGCAGCTTTTGTGTATTTTACTGTAACAAATGACATTTTATGTCTCTCTTTACTGTTTCAAATGGTTTCAAAAATAGGGACACCTGGAAAAATCCTTGTATAAAACTGGAACCAATCACTGGTTTTGGATAAATCTGCTGGGACAGGGGACACAGGGCTCAAAACTCGGACTGTCCCGGGTAAACAGGGACGTCTGGTCATCCTAACTCAAACATACATGAATTTAAAAAAAAAACAACTCCAGGTACCTTTTAGACATAACAGCATTTTTAACCCAAGTTAAAGCTCACAAGAGTCAAATTTGCTTAATGTAGGACCTTCAATGAGGCTTTTAAGTTCCATCCATTCAAGCACCCAGGAACTCTGCAAACTTACCAATTAAATTAAGCTGTTGAATCAAAAATATGAACAAAACTGTGTCCAATCCTCTGTCCACTCAATATCTAACTTCATACATTTACAATCTTCAGTTTACAAGTTTTCCGAAAAAAAGAAAAAAAAAACCTTACATAAAACTTATCTCACTTGATCAGGTCTGTGAAAAGCCTCCCTCAAACTTTCTCATTAGCGGTGACGCCATAACAAGCTTTTTAATTACACTTTTAATTAACCACAGACAGGTCAGACGGATGGGCCGGGTCGACGGACAGAAGCTATCTCAAATTAGGAGGCAACGGCTTCCTGTCGGACTCCGAGTGAAAAGGCCGAACGCATGTGGAAGAAAACTTTGTCAAATGTAACAGAAGAATTTAATTACGGAGCAGTTAACCTTTCTCAGACACTTCAGAGGACATGGGACTCTAAAGCACTGATTAGTGAAAGCACGGACTAATTAGTACTGGACTCACTGTGATTGTTCTGTTCTGGTGGATGTTCCTCACGTGATCTGGCTCTCAAAAGGTTAAAGTTAAGTTTAATCTCTACCCTGGAACATTCTAGACAAAGCAATAACATCTCCACGAAGACAAACAAGTGACGGACCCTCCGCAAAGAGAATATATTGTGATTTATGAATAATGACTAGGGATGGGACAAGACCTCGTGCCTCAAGATCTCGTGAGACAAAATTGCCGCAAGATCGTCCACACATGAGGAAAATTATCACGTGAGATTTTTTTTCCAAGTCTTCACATTTGGATTGGACAAAAATGGGGTTATGGGGTCGGTGAGTTCTAAAAAGTAGTACTAGAATGGAGACGAAAATATGAACTCAAATATATAAAAAATTGTGAGGACAAAATTGGAAACTGAATCGTGAAATTTACTAGGAATTATGTTCAAATCTCATTTTGTCTTGTTCTCATGGACTCGTATCTTGTCTCATCTTGTGGATATTGTGTCTCATCCCATGCCTAATAATTACGTAAAATTATTATTAATATTCAACTCCACCTTCACAAAAACAAAATACAGTTCATAACATTTTTAAATCATCATCAAACACCTAAATTTTTTGCGAAAATATGAAAAAAATAACTTCCTAAGAATCGTGCAATGCAATGTAGTATCGTGATATAGAACAGAATCGATATTTTCTTACACCCCTTCTGAGCACTATTCGAACCCTCGCTTTGTCAGGCCTATCACAGTTAGGCATGGGACAAAACTGAAATTTGGTGCCATGTTTATCACAGCCAAAATAACTGCGATTAACGATTATATCATGATAATTCTGAAAGTTACTGACAGTTTAAAAATGTTATGGATACGAATAATTATCATTTTAATATTCTGACTAGGTTCTATATTCCAACTCTTATATTTTACTTTGTTATAAGTGAAAATAACAATGATCTAGAAGAAAACGTCAAGGATAAGTAGTTTTTTTCAGCATATTCTGGTGATGAAAGAGTCATTATTTGTGTTGGCGATTACCACGATTATATAAAATGCCCCAGGAATGATTACTGTCTACCTGTTTTACCACGATAAATGATATTATTGTTAATTGTTTAATCCCTAGTCACAATAACAACTTTTGGAGTACGATATATTGCTGAAAATATAGATGATAAACAATAATACTAACTAATTTATGTACATTTATGACACAATAACCCTAAAGCAGAATTATCCCCAAAAACTATTTTAAATGTATAAATGCGGTTAAAAAAAACTCAAACTGCAATAAATAGAAGAATGAAACTCTTTAGTAGTTAGTTTGTGTCTATAATGAGACATAGAATTTACAGCTCAAATCTAATCATAGAAAAATAACAAGTTTCTCACTAGTACAAAGAAAGTTCCAATAATAAATACTGACCCACAAAAAATTATAGTTCCATCTATTGTATACTGAATGATAAGTAGATATAGTAATTTTTCTTAAACATACAAAAACAGGCTACAAAACTAAACTTCACAAACTTGATATAATGTACCGTAGTTTCATTACAGGCATGCATGCTGACTGTGTTGAGATAGCGCTCTGAAGGGGGAGTGACTTGGCGTGGGGAGCAAAGGGAGGGGAGACTTAGTGTGTCAAAATGAAACTGAAACTTAATAAAACATCTCAGTATGTTGTTTTAGGCAAATATAGCATTTAAAGATGGAAAAAAAACATGGAGATCTGTCCACAAATGTTGAAAATGATCATTATTTACTAGTTACTGGCTTTACATTTGCATTTATATTAAAGGTGCACTGTGTAACTTTTTGCTTGGAGGTCCGTCATCTGCTTATTTCTATGGATATGTCACTGCTCTGTCTGGAATGTTCCACAGTGTGACATTAACATTTATTCATTAACACTTATTTAATTACAAGTGGTTTTATAGCTCACAAATATGTAGAAAAACAGAGATTCTGACTGTGAGTGGGTTCGCCTTTACACAGATCTGACCTGTAACTTGGTCTGTTTGGTCTCCATGAACATACAAAGGTTTAATGCCATACTGTGAAACATTCCAGACAAAGCAATAACATTTCCACGAAGAAAAGCCTTTGAAGGACCCTCCACAAGAAAAGTTACAAGTTACACCTTAAATCTTATGAATTAAAAGTCCTTTCAACTGACAATTCTACATCATTAATGGCTCCACTTTCTGAAACATGAAAAAACAATTCCCTTTTGTTTTGTTTTATGCAGACAGGGACTGTGTGTTCGTTTTGGTTTAATGTGGGTAGTCCCAGTAATTACAAAGATATGAACCATAAACCAGGTCAACAACAAATCTGCAAACTGACAGTTAAACAGCAAACTCCACCACAGAATGAAACTATATATTCTTAAAGTTGCATTGTGCAACTTTTCTCATGGAGGGTCTGTCAAATACTTTTCTCCATGAAGATGTTATTGCTTTGTGTGGAATGTGTCACAGTATGGCATTAAACCTTTCTAGCTTCAGGAAGACCAAATCAGACCAAGTTACAGGTCAGATCTGTGGAGAGGTGACTCCGCTCACAGTCAGAATCCCTGTTTTTCTAGGTATTTTTGAGCTGTAAAACCACCTGGAATGGAGTGAACGTAAAGTAGAGCTGTGTAATGTCACACTGTGGAACATTCCAGACAGAGCAGTGACGTATCCATAGAAACAAGTAGGTGACAGACCGAAGTTACTCAATGCACCTTTAAAGTGCTTAAGACAAGTAATGAGGTTTTACTGTCTTTGACTGAATTTGGTGGGATAATACCAGCTGTAAATATACTTTGTAGTTTTACACAAATCAAGAAGAAATTTATAAAGAAAAGCTGTAAAAATGTTGAAAATTACAGGAAGCAGTTGTGTATTAATGACATCACACTGGGAAAACTATCCAAAAGTTCAGCACAGTTTACACAAGAAGCTTTTTTTTAGTTACTTAAAACATTATTTTAACATAATAAAGGCATTTTCTTATATTTTTATTTGTCAAATAATAGTTTCTTTGTACTTTGGACCAGCATATAAGATGGTTGCTAGGTAAGTTATTGAATTCCTTGAAAAAATGGCCAGACTAAGAATGAAACTGAGCTTTAGTGAAATGAGTAGTCTGTCATAGGCACTTCACCTACTTTACTTTAACTACTGGAAACAAGTGTATTTTTCATATCCTTATCTCTGCTGTCACTTAAACCACACTCTGCGGTGTTCAAGTGACTTCCTGCCCTGCACCAACAAACCTCTGGCCTGAAATGACATCAGTGTGTATGCAAACAGACCGGAGCATAAGCAGTGAGCTGAGGAGTGTGTGTCACAGGGAGGAGACGAGAAACCCCGGCCTAGTTTTCCCATTCTAACCAAATCTATGCAAATACATCAGCTGGAATCATCTTGTGAGATTTTTTCCCCCATAGAACAGCCCACCAGTCAAGATTTATTTATCTGAAATCAACTAGGGCTGCAACAATAACCAAAATATCGTGATATTGATCATTAAAAGTCTCACAATAATATCGCGGGCTGTCACAATATATCGAATCACAAGTTCCTTTGCTTAAATGCAGGTTTTATAGTAGCAACAGCTTATAAACATCAGGAACTGCATATCCCATGATTCATTTCAGTGCAGACAACATGAAGACATATTAAGCCATTGATGTTCATTTTGTCTTCTTATGTACTTTAACTTCTTAGGTTCTTTTTAAAGACAATGCAGTAAAGTGTATTTACCTTGTTAACATGTTTCGGCTGCTAGCTGCAAGTCATATTCAGAACTGTCCCCGGTGTTGGTGGTGACGTGTCGTATATCAGCTGTTGTTACTTCCTGTACAATCCAACACAGGGCAGCAGGACCAGAAGAACACAGTCACACTACCATACATCAGAGGTATAACCGAACCCATCCAGAGAGCCAAGAAAAAACACAACATAAGCACTGTAGCAAAACCATACACAAAACTCCGCCAACAACTCGTACAACCCAAAGATAAAATCCCACAACAACAAAAATGCAACGCCATCTACGAAATCCAATACAAATCCAGCAATAAATCATACATAGGGGAAACAGGCCGGGCATTTCACATCCGAAAAAAGGAACACCAAAAGGAATGCGAAAAGGAAACGTCAGGGAGACTCACCAGAACACAAAAAGATAAAGCAGAACAGGAAAACCTTAAATCCGCCATATCAGACACTGTAAAAGGAACAACCACATTCTGGATCAGGACGGGGCTCGGGTCATTGGATCGGAAAACAACAAGTTCAAACGTTGGATCAAGGAGACCATTGAAATCAGAAAACAAGGCACGGACAGCATTAACCGTGATGACAGAACGTTCCTCCTTTCACACACCTGGGACACCCTCCTCCATCCTCCAGAGAACACCGGGCGACGGGAGGCGTGGTCAGTCTGAGCGACCTGCCAGGTCCATCAGGCTGACCACGCCTACAGGAAGTAACAACAGCTGATATACAACATGTCAACACCAACACCGAGGACAGTTCTGAAGATGACTTGCAGCAGCAGCCGAAACATGTCAACAAGGTCAACACACTTTACTGCATTGTCTTTAAAAAGAACCTAAGCAGTTGAAGACATATGCTTTTGACTTGAATTCTTGGGATTATGACAGGAATAATTCACATCAAAATCTTGTCAAGGTATTTTAAAAGCAAAAAAGTGTGTCATCTACAATTATATGAGCCTCTCTAAAATATCGCAATAAATATCGTACCGTGAGATCAACTGAAACTAAATCAAATCTTAAAGTGACTTCTAGGGAAATCGAAAGTATCAAAAGTCAGATACTATTAATCGAAACTAGATACTCATTTGAGCAGGTATTGATGCTAAGCCACATTTACAGGATGGAAATAAACCTTTCTTGAATAGATTTAGAATGATGTTGAGTTATATCAGAACAAGTGTAAGAGTACATAGACTAGTATAACACCCATGGACCGCTGAGTGATTACACATATATAAGATTCATGTAAATAGAAAAGAAAATACTACCATTTAATGACTGAAACGATCAATCACTGAAAATAATTTCTACTGTCTGAAGGAAGTGACAACAATAGTGACTTCCCAATTTGAGAAAGCAACAGTATATTACACCAGACAAATGAGTCCATCTACTAAACTTCCCTCAATTCTTACTATGAGCGTGACCACCTCTCCACAGATCTGACTTGTAACTTGTAAGCTCTTTGTTATAATGTTGTTTCCTCATCGCAAACAGACCTGGAGTTGTGTTTTGTTTCAATCGCACATTCAACACACAAACCCTGCACATTTAGGCTGAGTTCTTCTCTCAAACTGAAAAAACACTCCACAGAAAACTCCATACACCTTCACTATAATCATTTGGTTAATTTCAGCCCTGGAATTTTATCTCTACTACACAAAAATGTAGCTGTTAACTTGAAAAACCCGCTTCATGACATCACAAGGTGGAACAGAGCGTTTTGAGCTTTGGAGATGTAGACAGACTAATAATAAAAGGTGATTCAAACGTGTGAATGAAACAAAACACAACTGCAGGTCTGTTTTTGATGAGGTAACAATATTATAACATGCCTCACAAAAGTCTATTATGTGTAATATATATAATTAAGATATATTTGTAGATATATATAAAGGGAATCTTATATGCTGTTAAAGGATGACAAGATTTTCAAAAACTGGGACACCCCTGTTTTGTGGTGGTTGGTAATAATAAAACTGTCAAATGAGTGCACAATTAAGGAAAACTGTTCTGCACTCAGCCATTCATGACTAACATGAGTCAGTATAGTCACATTTTCTTAGTGTTTTGGTGATTTTGAAGCAGCTTTTCTATACTTTACCTAAACAAGTGACCATTTTTGCCTCTCTTTACTGTTGGCAGGGATCAAATTGGTCAAAAATAGGGACATCTGGGACATTTCTTGTTTAAAACTGAGACAAATCAATGGTTTTGGATAAATGTGCTGGGACATGGGACACAGGGCTCAAAACTGGGACTGTCCCGGGTAAACAGGGACATCTGGTCAACTTAGTAACATTATAACATGCCTTAAAGCTCACATGAGTCAATTTTGTGTAATATGTTTACGATACATTTGTAGATACATATAATGTGAATCTTATGCTATGCTCTTATTATAACCTTTTTTTTGTTTTTTTTAAGTATAATTCAATCATTTCCTTTAGTTATTTTCTTATTTAACTAATTGTTTTGCCATATTGCCCTGTAGTTATATGCAGACCTATTTACTGTTTAGTCCAGCTCCTTCACAAAGTTAAAGCCAAGAAAGCAAAAAGTCCCAGCATAAACAATCATTTATCAACAGTATGACGTGATAAGACCTGACAAAGAAGTTAAATGTTAAATAGGGTGACCAGATTTCCAAAATAAAAAACTGGGACATCCCTGATTTAGGTTGATTAGTAATAATAAAATTGTGAAATGAGTGCGTTATTAAGGAAAATAGGAAAATTGTGATGCACTCGGTACTAATGTATCTAGTCCTGGTTTAGTCCCAGTTTAGTTCCCGGTCTAGTATCTGGTTTAGTACTGGTTAAGTCTTGGCCTAGTCCCGGTCTGGTATCTGGTGTAGTCCTGTTATAGTCCTGGTCTAGTCCCAGTCTAGTACCTGGTTTGGTCCTAGTGTAGTCCCTGGTTTAGTCCCAGTTTAATACTTGGTTTAGTCCTGGTCTAGTACCTGTATAGTCACATTTTCTTGTGTTTTGGTCATTTTTAAGCAGCTTTTCTGTATTTTACCTAAACAAATGTCAATTTATGCTTCTCTTTACTGTTGGCAGGTTTCAAATTGGTCCGAAATAGGGACACCTGGTACATTTCTTGTACAAACCTGGGACAAATCAATGGTTTTGTATAAATCTGCTGGACAGGGGACACTGGGCTCCACACAGGGACATCTGGTCACCCTATGCTATTATTATAACCTTATTAAAACAGTATAATTCTC
Organism: Boleophthalmus pectinirostris; assembly: GCF_026225935.1. NCBI lineage: Eukaryota > Metazoa > Chordata > Actinopteri > Gobiiformes > Gobiidae > Boleophthalmus > Boleophthalmus pectinirostris. Next base: position 3,781,590 of record NW_026571473.1, on the reverse strand, counting down.
AATTCCTTTACTTATTTAGCCAGTAATGATATAATGTTGCCATATTGCCCTGTAGTTATATGTAGACCTGTTTACTGTTTAGTTCAGCTCCTTCACAAAGTTAAAGCCAAGAAAGCAAAAGTCCCAGCATAACTAATCATTTATCAACAGTATGACGTGATAAGACCTGACGAAGAAGTTAAACGTTAAATAGAATGACCAAATTTTCAAAATAAAAAACTAGGACATCCCTGATTTAGGTTGATTGGTAATAATAAAATTGTGAAATGAGTGCGTAATTAAGGAAAATAGGAAAATTGTGATGCACTCGGGACTAATGTATCTAGTCCTGGTTTAGTCCCAGTTTAGTTCCCGGTCTAGAACCTGGTTTAGAACTGGTTTAGTCTTGGCCTAGTCCCGGTCTAGTATCTGGTTTAGTCCTAGTATAGTCTTGGTCTAGTCCCAGTCTAGTACCTGGTTTAGTCCTGGTCTAGTACCTGTATAGTCACATTTTCTTGTGTTTTGGTCATTTTTGTCACATTTTCTTGTGTTTTGGTCATTTTTAAGCAGCTTTTCTGTATTTTACCTTAACAAATGTAAATTTATGCCTCTCTTTAACTGATCATTTATCAACAGTATGACGTGATAAGACCTGACGAAGAAGTTAAACGTTAAAATTAAAATAAACATGACTCAAAGGACTGAAGAAAACTACTGAGCTGGTTAACCAACTACCTGCACTTAAGCTAGCCCCAAGCTAAAACTATACATTACTTTATGTTAGGACGGCGGCGGTTTTTATCCATGTGAAACAATTGTGACTGCTTAACTTAGTGTAAGATTTTAGTTCTGACATTTCCCCGTGTTCATTTATGTTTTACGTTGTTTTAAAAGTCTTTAAAACGCGTGGGTTAGCTTGAACAGGAGTTGAAGCTAGCTGTGAAGGTGGCTAACGCGTTACACCTGGCTGTCATCTGCAAACAGACCCACAACACTGTCAAACTTACTCTTAAAAGTTGACAAAACTGCATAACTATTATTGTATTTTTAGTGTTTAGACTGCCCCGTGAATAATTATTTAAATTTGCTACAGGTATTAGTCAGGGCTATGCAAAAACTTGGAAATATGAGCTCCATTCATGACGATAGCTTCCTATTTTTGGTTAGAATGTGGTTCGATTTTGGTCTGTTCCTAGTTAAATTCTTGGTTAGATCCGGTTTAAATCCTACTGTAGACTATTTTCCTAACTTAATCCTAGTTTAAACTATTGGTACAAGTCCTGGTTCATTCATAATATTTATTTGGTTTAGTCCTGATCTAGTTCTGGTTTTGATAATTATCCTCATTTGTTTCTATGTTGGACAGTTATTTCATGCAACGGTTTAGCTGATCCAAAATGTTTTATTCATGGTTTTAGTTACACTTTCGGTTATTTTCCTAACTTAGTCCTAGTTTAGATTGTTGGTAAGTGTCCTGGCTGATTCGCAGTGGGCTTAGATCATGGTTTTGTGTTGAAATGGACATACTAAACGTGCCAAAAATGCAACGCGTAAAAGACGGGGGGATCTTTTACGCGTATGAATAGTTTTCTTAGAGCCTTCTTACCAGCTGCTGTCGTATCCACCGTAGCATCTTCGCGCAGATCAGTAGCAGCCAGCAGCACAGCGCTAGCCCAGCACTAGCAACTAGCTGCTCCTCCAACAAAACCGATCCAAAACATGAATATTCCCCCCGCAAGGACGCTCTCCAAGGCGCATTACGCAGCGCATTTGCTCCACGTCAATGTCCGCAGACGGAATCCCATGCTTTAGAGATGGTTTGCGGATGATCCTCGCAGCAGAAGTGGCAGACGGAGGAGAGCACAGAGGAGACCCGGTGAGCTGCGCCACATCTCTGCTCCGTGTGGGCCGTCCTCCGTGAGCCCAAAGCGGACACTGGCTGCTCCAAACGCGGCCCCTGTACGCCCCCTGCCTGCGTGTCTGTGGTCCAACTCTGAACTCTCTCTGGTCACGATGACACATTTTCAAGTGTATGTATGTATATCTTGAATTTCCCAGGGGATCAATAAAAATTATCTCTATTACTGAGGAAAATATAACATAAAAATAAAGTATAATATTGAAAATTTGAGAGATACATTACTACATTCATACCATACTCCATACAACTGTACCCCAGCTCACCCTTATGAAACAGATAATACTCCCTACAACTGTACAACTCACGCTTATGTAACAGATAATACTCCCTACAACTGTACAACAACTCACCCTTATGTAACAGATAATACTCCCTACAAGTGTACAACCACTCACACTTATGTAATAGATAATACTCCCTACAACTGTACAGCAACTCACCCTTATGTAACAGATAATACTCCCTACAACTGTACAACAACTCACCCTTATGTAACACATAATACTCCCTACAACTGTACAACTCACCCTTATGCAACAAATAATACTCCCTACAAGTGTACAACAACTCCCCCTTATGTAACTTTTATTTTATTTTAGATTTTATTATAGTTCTATGGATTATCCCCACAAAAATATTCTAAATGTAAATGATAGTTTAAAAAATATTAGCTGCAAAAAATCAATAGCAGAACATCTAGAATGAGTCAGAGAAGTTATTTATTCAACCCTCTTTGGTCGAAATCTAATCATAGAACAAAAGAACAACAGAAACTTCCTCAACAATTACAAAGCAAAGGTTTAAAGTAATTAATGTAACATTCCTGTAGACAGGGATTATTCTACAGACAGTGACTTTTCACTTTTTAGAGGCTCAGAGCATGATCAAAACAGAAAATTATGATTGCACATATTTTAAGTATTTGTATTGCACGATTGGTACACATTGTAATTGTAAATGTTTTATAGAATAAGAAAGAGATTAAAATCACAATGCAAGTAAATAAAAACATAAATGATCATGTTAACTTTATAAGAGAAGAAAGAAGAGAAAAGAGTGCAGAATAGAAACATTTTAGTTATGCAGCTAAACAGAATACTTTTGAGCCTGGATTTAAACAAAGTCAAAACAAGAGGCCTGTCTCACATCTTCAGCAAAACTGTTTCAGGTTTTAGCTGCACAAAACTGAATACAAATGAATCAAAACATAAATAATCAATATAAAACTAACATTAAAAGAGAAGAGTGCAGAATAAAAACCTTTCAGTCATACTCACAGCTAAATTAAATCATTTTGAGCCTGGATTTAAACAGAGTCAAAGCAGAGGCCTGTCTCACATCTTCAGCAAGATCCTGGTTTTAGCTGCATAAGCACTGACTCCCCTCTGACTCTGGGCACCGGCAGGAGGCTGAACTACACCAGGACTAAACCAGGACCAAATCAGAATCAAACCAGAAACCAGAACCAGGATCAATCAAGGACAACAGCAGGAGCAGGACTCAGAGTGTGAGATGGTTCATACGGCACTAAAATGTCACAGATGTACTTTGGTGTCAGGCCACAGAGAGACTTGCACAAGCAGAGCTGCTTTAGAGTCTCTCCTCTGAGCCACAGGGGGCAGTGCAGAGACCTGAGCGCAGGACTTTCAAATTCAAGTCAGGACCTGAACTGCAGTGTTCTGGTTGTTCTGCAGCTGTCTCACAGTGAGAGGCCATTACTGTAGTCTAATTATATAAATATAAATGTATAATTATGCTGTATTTGACACCAGACTCTTGCTACTTTTGCTACTATTTTGAATTTATTATTACTTTTTCCCTTTGTTACTATAATATAGGTGAGCTGTTTTGTTCATATGATTCCCTTGTGGATCGATAAAGTCTGTGTAAGTCTAAGTAAGTCTAAGTCTAACCTACCCGAGACAAACACATGGATAATTGTCTCCAGGTCTGCTTTAGTAAAACTTTTATTTTTGCAATTTTTTTTAGATGGTAAAAAGTTGTAGATGTTATTGATTTGATGCGGCTGTTAGACTTCAAGTCTGAGTCCATATACTTACTTTATATTCCACATGGGCCTGGCCTTCGGAATCAGATTTACCTTTATTCATTCCCAAGTCAAGGGAAAAGAAAAAGTTATCACAAATAAAGTTGCAAATAAAGTTGAGAAAACCTCTGTTAAATATCAGTAGACCTATTACTTTTCTATCAACTGAAACCCCCAGTGAAAATAAAATAAACATAGAATTTAACTTTCGTTTTCACACCGACAGTATTTGGTGCGCACCAAACGGTCCATTCGAACCAAAAGTGGTTAGTTCGGTTCGTTTGCGTTGGTGTGAAAGCGTCAATCGGACTCGGACCCGAACCAAATCAAGCGGACCGAGACCGCAAAAAAGAGGTGGTCTCGGTTCGCTTGAATCCGCACCAAATGACCAACTTTGGTGCGGTTCCTCTGGTGTGAACGCGAACCCGGGTCCAAACCATAGACAGTATGGACAAACGGACTATTCGAAATGCATCATGGGAGGGACACGCGTCTCCTCTGCCTGAAATGACGCGCTGTACGACTCCAGCGCAGTAACAGATTGTTGTCAAGATGCAGCCGCGATTCATTTTCGAATTATTTTACCAACAATGGCCAATACAGAGAATGTAACACACGAAGATCTGAGCAAGTATCAGTGTGCGAACGTGTGGCTCCAGAGTGAGTCAAAATTGGGGGTGCGTACCCCTGTTCGGGACCTACACGCACAGAGAAGTCCCGGTGTTCCCCGTGATCACACTGCAACCAACATTTGTTATTTTAGGCTTTAATTAACCAAATAATTTTATGGCAATAGGCAATCGCCCATTCAATTGATACAACTTAAAAAAGTCCCTGTTTTTAGCCTAGTGTGAGAAATACAGTCGGACTAGATCCAAACCAGAGTCCTGAATCAGCGGGGGCAGCTCCAGTTCAGTCCGGGCTCAGAGGAGCTGGAGCGGGGAGCCTCGACCTGAGGAAGCGCTTTCCCCGGGAAGAACCAAATGCGCGGAGGACGGACGCTCAGAACAACATATAACAAACCAAACTGGACTCACGCTTCTGTCCGGATGCTGCACCACCTCGGAACCAGCCGCGGTTCTTGAGCGCGGAGGACCGGAGCAGCGCCCGGACCTGTAGTCCACAGCGCATTCTTGCTTCTCCCGCACGGAAACAGCGCGCAGACGACTGAAAGTACCTGCTCGGACTCAGTCCATCAAGCACTGGTCTTGCTCGCCACCGTTTGGAACCAGCACATGGAGGACAGAGCCTCCGGACCATCTGACCAACGCGCTTGTAACAGAAGACCAAGGACCAGACCCCAGCCCCGTCCTGAGGAGCTGCGCGCTACTTTGAGCACTGTTGGCTGCTGCTGTTACCCGAACTCTGGGCTGATGCGGTGAGTTTGTACAAAGTTCTACATGTTGCTGCTTTATGAGTTCATGGTGATAATTTGAGATGAGGACGGTCCGTGGTATTAACAGGAACATCGGTGTTGATAACTGGAGTATCGCTGTTTTACCGGGGAAACAGAGACACGTGAATCGAACCAGTTTTGGTTCGTTTGCCGGTGTGAAAGCGGACCACACTGGAGTGTATTTGCTACATAATAACAATTTTATTGCCTGGTGCGGACCAAATAATCGAACTAGCGGTGTGAAAACGTAAGATGCACTATGTCAGTTTTTGTTTAGAGGTCCATCACCTGCTTGTTTCCATGGAGATGTCATTGCTCTGGAATGTTCCACAGTGTGACATTAAACAGCTCTACTTTGCATTTATTCAATTACAGGTGCTTTTATTGCTCAAAAATGCCTGGAAAAACAAACATTCTGACTGTGAGCGTGGGCGCCTCTCCACAGATCTGACCTGTGACTTGGTCTGGTTTGGTCTCCATGAAGATAGAAAGGTTTAATGCTATACTGTGAAACATTCCAGACAATGCAATAACATCTGCATAGAGAAAAGCATTTGACGGACCCTCCACCGGAAAAGTTAAGCAAATCTTAACTTAAAAAATGCAAATATAGTACCTAGGGTGAGGAGTCACATGAGAGGAGCTCAGAGTAGAGTCACTGCTCCTCCACGTCGAGAGGAGCAGCTGAGGTGGCTCGGGCATCTGTTCCGGATGCCACCTGGGCGCCTCCCTCGAGAGGTGTTCCGGGCATGTCCCACCAGAAGGAGGCCCCGGGGAAGACCCAGGACATCCAGGACGGACTATGTCTCTGGACTGGTCTGGGAACACCTTGAGGTCCCCCTGGAGGAGCTGGAGGAAGTGTCTGGGCTGAAGAAAGTCTGGGAGTCCCGGCTTAGACTGCTGCCCCCACGACTCGGCCCTGGATAAGAGACAGAAAATGGATGGATGCAAATATAGTACCCTTATAACATTTTTCATTGTACATATATTTGTTTACAGTGAAATAATGAAGTAAATATTATATAATCGTTGTATAAAGAGACATTTACAGTAGGTTACAGTGCATTAAGCTTCTGTATGATTGTCCTAAGTAGAGATTATAGTGTGATAGTCCCGTCCCTCACCTCACGTCTGTCTACTGACCTCTACCAATCTGATATGGACTGGCAATAAGCCTTGTATTTTATGATACGAGCCAATGTTAGAATCAGATACTGTCCTCTGTGGGAAAAGGCAGACGGGGTTAAAGGGCTTGTATAAACTATTTTCTTATGTGTTAAAATGCAGTTTCATCATCACAAACAGACCTGGAGTTGTCTTTTGTTTCATTCACACATGTTAATATTTAGGGGGAGTTCTTCACTCAGACAGAAAACACTCTGCTCCACGTTCTGATGTCATGTGGTAATACAGGAAGTGCTCCACTGTGTTTTTAAACTCCACACACCTTCACTAGAATCATTTGGATCATTTCAGCCCTGGAGGTGCCAATCTGTACTGAACAAAATGTAAACAATGTTAACTTGGAAACATGACATCACAAGGTGGAACAGAGCATTTTGAAGTTTGGAGATGTAGATAGACTAATAATAAAGAGTTATTCAAATATGTGTGAATGAAACAAAACACAACTCCAGGTCTGTTTTTGAGAGGGAACAACATTATAACATGACTTAAAACTCACAAGAATCAATTTTGTGTTCATAGGACTTTTAAGGATCAAGATGTAGAAGTATAGTGTATTCTTTGTAATTAATAAGTCTAACCTTTGTCTATTTTGTATTTAAATGTTAATTTCCATCATTTAGCCTGTCCTATAGTCAGTGTTGGGGAGTAACAGATTACATGTACCAGAGTTATGTAATCAGAGTACAAATTATGAGTAACTGTATTCAGTTACAGTTACTGTTTCAGTGAGTGGTAATTGGATTACAGTTATTGGCTGAAATAAATGGATTAC
>NW_026571473.1:3719287-3769287 GCF_026225935.1 Boleophthalmus pectinirostris | reverse complement strand
ACTCACTCTGTGTTAAAAGTCAGAGAGTAGAAGTGTGGAGAATCAGTGAGTTGTTCAGGTAATTCAATTTGTCGACTGGACATGGACAAAGTTGCACCAGCGTCTGAACAGAAGTGAAGAAGCAGCTTGGATGAGCTGAGAAAAGTATTCAACCAAATAAACTTTTGTCCAGTCGACAAACTGGATTTCTCCTTTTGCCTCAGAGAGTAGAAGTGTTAAAACTCTCCACTCCAATAAAAAGCCCATTTAACTCTTTATATTAGCTGAACCATTGTGTATTAAACATTATTGTTCTGTAGAATGTTGTGATGTCATCTGAAACCCACCAATCCTCACAAATGTTTGGAGAGTATCACCTGGATTCAGATGACATCACAGTATTCTATAGAACAGAAATATTGAATACAGATGAGGTTGTGTACAGTGAGGTCTTGGGTCTAGTCGCTAATAGAAATGATCAGGTTCCACATCATCAGATTTATACAGCACTTTTCTGGACACTCAAAGACACTTTACAGATCATTATTTATTCACTTTATACTTGGTGGAGGTCAACTACTATTGTAGCCACAGCTGCCCTGGGACAGACTGGAAGAAGTGAGGCTGCCAATCTGCACCATCAGCCCCTCCCACCACCACCATCACTCACACACACACACACAGACACACACACACACACACACACACACACACACACACACACACACACACACACACACACACACACACACACACACACACACACACACACACGACACACACAGACACACACACACACACACACACACACACACACACACACACACACACACACACACACACACACACACACACACGCACACACACACAGACACACACACGACACACACACACACACACAGCACACACACACACACACACACACACACACACACACACACACACACACACACACAGACACACACACAGACACACACACACACACACACACACACACACACACACACACACACACACACACACACACACACACACACACACACACACACACACACACACACACACACACACACACACAGACACACACACACACACACACACACACACACACACACACACACACACACACACACACACACACACAGACACACAGACACACACACAGACACACACACACACACACACACACACACAGACACACACACATGCACGCACACAGACACACACACACACACACACACACACACACACACAGGCACACACACACACAGACACGCACACACACACACACACACACACACACATACAGACACACCACTTTCATATTAGGCGATGTGGGTGAAGTGTCTTGCCTAAAGACACAATGACAGTTTTTGCTCTGGCGCCCCCCTGTGGCTCCTGATTTTCCAAGTGGTCTCCCATCCAAGTATGGACCAGACCCAACCCTGCTGAGCTTCTGAGATCTGACAGGATCAGGTTTTGACAAGATGGTATCACTAATTCATAGGAAAAACTTTCTTTAAAAAAAATCTGATTTATTGCATATAAACATACAAATTATTCTCAACAAATTATTATAAGCATAACACACAAGAAAACAGATAAACAATATTGATGGTTTTCAGACGTAGAATGTGATGATGTCACACTTCCAGATGGAGGTAAGAGACAATTTGTCCTGTTGATCACACTGAGTGTGTTTACAGTCACATCAGTATTCTGTTTAAGATCGGGTTTTTTGAGTATTGTGCATGTTTTTATAGATTGTGCACGACCAGACATGTGGAAACTGAACTGAACTTTGGGATTAATAAAGTCGTCGATTGATTGTTTAATTAATTGAGTATCCTGGTTTTCTTCATGGTGCATGTAAACAAAGTATCCCGAATACTGCAATAACCAGGATATGGCTGATAACCGGGATACTGATGTGCACAGTGTTGGGAAGGTGACTTTTAAAATGTTTTCCCCTACAGATTACAGATTACATACCCCAAAATGTAGTTTGTAACGTAATCCATTAAATTACTTAAAGTATGTAATGTAATCTGAATACTTTGGATTACTTGATTTGCTGTAGAGAAGCAAAGACGAGGAAATCTTCACCTAAGATGTTTTGTCTGTTAAAAGAAAATAAAAAGCCCAGACTTTACTGAACCAAATTAAAAATACTACTGATAGAAGAGGAGGACACACGGTCCACACGGCATGATTTAGTCCTGTTAAATCCTGATTTAGTCCTGGTTTAGTTCTGGTTTAGTCCCGGTTTAGTCCTGTTAAATCCTGTTTTAGACCTGGTTTAGTGTCCAGCAATGAGTGGAATTACGGGGGAAAAAATTAAAATAAGGGGGATATCGCCCAAAATGTAAAAACAGGAAAATACCGCAGTGTAATAATTTATTTCAACCAAGTAACTGTAATCCACTGAAACAGTAACTGTAACTGAATACAGTTACTCATAATTTGTACTCTGATTATGTAACTCCGGTACATGTAATCTGTTACTCCCCAACACTGGATGTGCATGAATACACACTCACTGTACTTTGTCATGAAATATCAGAAAGGTCAATTCCCAAATGTGGAACCTGATCATTTCTATCAGTGACTGGACCCAATACCTGTTTTATTACAACAAAAATCTGCATTTGGACAAGATTGATTTTAGCTGATCCCATTTGGCCTGCAGAAAGTGATGTCATCTGAAACCAGCAATACACAAAGATTACAAGACAAATGGGTGTTCAATGATTCAGATGATTTAAGTTCTTGACAGTGATGACAATGATCACGTTCTGAAATCTAAAAACGTCCAATAGTTGGTTAATATCTCTGTCTAATCCTCTGGGCCTGTTTAACCAGATCCTTGTGCAAACAGAGCAGCTCCAAGGGGATTTCAATCACTCACAGAGGCTCATCCTCTGCAGGTTTAACTCGGGCTCTGGTTTGAGGCTCTGTCTCACGCCTCTCCGCTTTTCAATACGTCTGTAACACGCTGCAACATGAACCTCTACGCGTCTGCACGGGGAACAGGCCTCACTTTAAAGAGGAAATGTGGAACTTTTTGGATTGGCTGCCTGGAAGTATGATTTTCTGTAGAGAAGCAAAGACGAGGAAACCTTCACATAAAATGTTTTATCTGCTAAAAAACAATAAAAAGCCCAGACTTTACTGAACCAAATAAAAAATATTATTGATAGAAGAGGAGGAGAGACGTCCACACTGCATGATTTAGTCCTGTTAAATCCTGTTTTAGACATGGTTTTAGACCTGGTTTTGTCCTGGTTTTAGACCTAGTTTAGACCTGGTTTAGACCTGGTTTAGTCCTGGTTTAGACCTGGTTTTAGACCTAGTTTAGACCTGGTTTAGACCTGGTTTAGTCCTGGTTTAGACCTGGTTTTAGACCTGGTTTAGACCTGGTTTAGACCTGGTTTTAGACATGTTTTTAGACCTGGTTTAGTCCTGGTTTTAGACCTGGTTTTAGTCCTGGTTTAGACCTAGTTTAGTGTCCGGCAATGAGTGGAATTCCAAAAAAAAAAAAAAAAAAAGGGGGGGGGGGGGGGGGGGGGGGGGGGGGCATGTAATCCATTTATTTCAACAAAGTAACTGTAATCCAATTACCACTCACTGAGACAGTAACTGTAACTGAATACAGTTAGTCATAATTTGTACTCTGATTATGTAACTCTGGTACATGTAATCTGTTACTCTCCAACACTGCAAACTGTGAAACATTCCAAACAAAGCAGTAACAAAGACCCTCCACTGGAAACGTTGCACCTTTAAAGTTCCTCCTTACGAGATTCAACTTTTTTTTTATCACCATGGAGACAAGCAGGTAACACCACTAGACCGAGTTACAGGTCAGATTATTTTAGGTGCATCTTTTTAAGCAATACATGAGAAAAAGGTTCCATGCAAGTGACCAGGTAACATGACGTCTCCATGGAAACAAGAAGCAGGGGGCAGATTCATCAGAAAAGTTTCACAGTTCACCTTTAAGTTTGTCTCCTCTTCAAAGCATATACTTAGAGTTGGGTTTTGGTTTGATTTGCACATTTTTAAATAATCGTATTTGGGCCCAAAACACCTGGTCCCACAGCATGATGTCATCAGGTGGTAAGAAAGTGTATTTACAAAGACCAGGTACCTTCTTTTTTATTTATTTATCTTTACTCACTTATGCTGCCTTCACTATTCACTTCACAGCCAAGCAACCTTGATGCCAGCAGCTATTGTCTTTTGTCTCTACTGACCCGGGACAGTCCCAGTTTTGAGCCTGTGTCCCCTGTCCCAGCAGATTTATCCAAAACCAGTGATTTGTCCCAATTTTATACAAGAAATGTCCCACGTGTCCCTATTTTTGACCAATCTGAAACCTGCCAACAGTAAAGAGAAACATACATTGTCATTTGTTGAAGTAAAACACAGAAAAGCTGCTTCAAAAATGATCAAAACACAAATGAAAATGTGACTAACCTGAGTCAAGTGTTAATAGTGAATAAATCATGAATGGGCAGTGCAGAACGTCCATCCATTTCCTTCGGCTTATCCGGGGCCGGGTCGTGGGGGCAGCAGTCTAAGCAGGGACTCCCAGACTTCCTTCACCCCAGACGCCTCCAGGGGGACCCCAAGGCATTCCCAGGCCAGCCCAGAGACATAGTCCCTCCAGCCTGTCCTGGATCTTCCCCGGCACAGATGAAGAGCAGTTCAGAAGTCCTATATGATGATGTCCATTCAGAGGCCAGTTATGTCGCCCGGATCGGCGTTACCAGGGCCCCACCCTGGAGCCAGGTCTGGGTGGGTGCTTGCCAGCGAGCGCCTGGTGGCCGGGCCTTCCCCCACGGGCTCAGCCAGAAGCAGTGACTTGGGGCTGTAGTTTTTTATTCCAGCCATATGACACAACTAGAGCAGCAGATTGTGAAATAACAGGTTGTAGTGAAAAAAAGGATGTATAACACTTCATTAGGAGGTAAAAGGGGAGTTTTAAAAGCAAAATTAAGAAAAAAAATCAGTTACAGCCGATGAAACAGCGGCAGGTGTAACTCTGTCGTCAGATCACTGAATACATCTCAGAACGTCTAATAAACAAAATGTGAACTAAAATCTGTTCAGTTAATACTATTGAGTTCGGAAAAATATCGGAATAAATGTATATTTTTGTTTGTTAAAATAAAATGTCAAATATTTGTAGGGACTATTTTGTCTTCCCCAAATATTGGTTGTGACATGTCCCCACTGTCCCTGTGCAAACCTACACCCTTGAGCCCAGTTTTTGGTCACTCTACTCCTGACCCACGAGCAGGTTGAGTCCTTGCGCCCTCTGCTGGCCACAATGGTGTATTTACTATACCTTGACAAACAGACATTGTCTTTTTTTTGTGATCAAAGTTTTATTCAAGTGTTATTATTTGCAGTTATACATAATCCAGTTAATAATCCCATCTCCCATGGTGCCCATCAATGGGGAGTTTAACAGAAAACACACACATACACATAAATACATTTACAGAATACATATATACAGCATCTACATAAACACACATACACATATACACATGTTATACTATATATGTTATATATCCATACACAGGTATATACACATTCACACACAACACACACACACAACACACAGTTAAACACACTACACATACACTACACATACACACACACACCAATACACGATACACATACAAGATACACACACACACACACACTACACATACACCACACAAACACACACCAATACACGATACACATACACACACACACACACACACACACACACACACACACACACACACACACACACACACACTACACATACACTACACACACCTATACATGATACACAAACACACACCTATACACGATACACATACACACATACACCACACATACACACACACATGCTACACATACACTACACACACCTATACATGACACACATACACGATACACATACACTACACACACACTACATACACACACACAAACACAGGTTTATATTCGCTCTATACGAAACACAGGCACATTTCCTCCATCAAAAGACATCAGCAGAAATTGCGTTGTACACACTTATTATGTACCATACAGAGAAAACAGAGTATACATACTGAGTACATTCTAAGAACATATATTATAATGAAGAATCTCCGGGTAACAACTACACAATAGATTCAGATCTCAGTTTGATCAATACATTGGATCAGCAAGAAACGTTTTTGGTTTTTGCTCTGTGCATTCGAGCAGCAGAAAGCTCCAGTGTTGCGTTTGGGCACTTTTTGAACGATTTCTCTGAAAGATAGGAGCCATTCTCTCACAGTCAGAGGTTGAACTGATTTCCACGGACATAACAAACACAACTTGTCGATTTAACATGTACGTATTCATGCAAACTTAGTACAATGTTTTTAAAAAAGCCTGAAAAATAAGTATTACACAACTTTTACACATATGCAGAGAGTGACAGAGTTCAGTGGATAATGAACGGTGTTTGTCTCCCTCTTGAGGTTGAAAAGAGTCATTGCAATAATAAAGAGCCATTAAAACGATTCCAGTTCGTGTCAGTCTCACGTGGCGGAGCAGATCTGTGTTGGAATAAAAACTACTGAAGCGTGATTCACATGTTTTCACATCTGTCACACACTATTACACAGCAACTCAAGTTCATTAGTTTGAACAAATAATGTGAGATCTGTACCAAAAATAAAACCTGACTTTTTTTTCTCGTGTGATTTATTTTGTTCCTTTTCCTTCTTTAAATAAACATTATTAAAGGGCCCGTGTTACGTCATTATAATGTGGTTTCTTCATCGCAAACAGATCTAGAGTTGTGTTTTGTTTCATTCACATGTTTAACACACAAACCCTGCACATTTAGGCTGTTGTGGTAATACAGGAAGTGCTCCACTGTGTTTTTGAACTCGACACAGCTTCACTGGAATCATCTGGATCATTTCAGACCAGGAATTGCAAAACTACACTGAACTAAAAGCAGTGTTGGGAAGTTTACTTTTAAAATGTATTCCCCTACAGATTACAGATTACATACACCAGAATGTAGTTTATAAAGTAATCCATTAAATTACTTAAAGTGAGTAATGTAATCTGAATACTTTAGATTACTTGATTTGCTGTAAAGAAGCAAAGACTAGAATATTGTAACATAAGATGTTTTGTCTGCTAAAAGAAAATAAAAAGCCCAGACTTTACTGAACCAAATTAAAAATATTATTGATAGAAGAGGAGACACGTCCACACAGCATCGTTTAGTCCTGTTAAATCCTGTTTTAGACCTGGTTTAGACCTGGTTTAGACCTGGTTTAGTCCTGGTTTATATGTGGTTTTAGGCATAGTTTAGACTTAGTTTAGACCTGGTTTTAGTCCTGGTTTAAGTCCTGGTTTAGTCCTGGTTTAGACCTGGTTTAGACCTGATTTAGACCTGGTTTTGGACCTGGTTTTAGATTTAGCTTAGACCTGGTTTAGACTTAGTTTAGACCTGCTTTATACCTGGTTTTAGACCTGGGTTTAGACCTGGTTCAGTCCTGATTTAGTCCTGGTTTAGACCCGGTTTAGACCTGGTTTAGACCTGGTTTAGACCTGATTTAGACCTGGTTTTGGACCTGGTTTTAGATTTAGCTTAGACCTGGTTTAGACTTAGTTTAGACCTGCTTTATACCTGGTTTTAGACCTGGGTTTAGACCTGGTTCAGTCCTGATTTAGTCCTGGTTTAGACCCGGTTTAGACCTGGTTTAGACCTGGTTTAGACCTGGTTTAGACCTGGTTTAGTCCTGGTTTAGTCCTGGTTTAGATCTGGTTTAGACCTGGTTTAGTCCTGATTTAGTCCTGGTTTAGACCCAGTTTAGACCCAGTTTAGACTTGGTTTAGACCTGGTTTAGACCTGGTTTAGACCTGGTTTAGACCTGGTTTAGACCTGGTTTAGTGTCCGGCAATAAGTGGAATTACGGAAAAAAAAAGAGGGGGATATAGCCCAAAATGTGAAAACAGGAAAATACCACCATGTAATCCATTTATTACAACAAAGTAACTGTAATCCAATTACCACTCACTGAAACAGTAACTGTAACTGAATACAGTTACTCATAATTTGTACTCTGATTATGTAACTCTGGTACATGTAATCTGTTACTCCCCAACACTGACTAAAAACTGTTAACTTGAAAACCACCGCTGAGTTTTGGGGATACAGTCAGACTAATAATAAAGAGTTACTCAAACGTGTGTGAATGAAACAAAACCCAACTCCAGCTCTGTGTTTGATGAGATAACATGATGGTCACAAGTCACTTTTGCATAATATAGGACCTTTAACCATAAATCAACCTTATTTGTCCTTGTAGATTTTGCGGTTGTTGGTTGTTACGTCCCCTTCGCTACGGGAGAAAGGGAAGTAACAATAAAACCAGGATGTTTAAGGTTTAACAAAAAATGTGTATTTATTAATTACAGTGTAGGAAAAGGGGAAGAAAAACACAGAAAATGATGGGAATTATGGCTAGAGAACGTAAACTGCAAGAGATTTCCTATGGTACCATCAAGACACACTCACATCACTTTCATCAAGGTATTTGCTATTTAAAATGTTTCATAGTTTATTTAATGAAAGAAGCACATTTACTGAACTAAAATTTCATTAATTTATCCAGGAAAACCCGCACTAGTTTACGACTCAATGAACCCACACTGGGCTCCTGTGATCAACATGGAGCACGAGTCGAAGAGTCTGTGAGCCAAACCTCAAAAGAATCGACCATGAAAAGATCCTCGTGAACATTAGAGAGATCCACTCACAAAAAGTGATTCATTCTAGAAGATATAGTTGTGGATAAGCGAGACAATGAAGAAAACATGGGTCCTACGACGAGTGACATGTTTATATGTGCACTGGAAGATCCAGTTTCTACTGCCACTCACACTGCAAATGTTTTCTTTTTACATTTTAGTTCAGTAAATGTGCTTCTCTCATTAAATAAACTATGAAACATTTTAAATAGCAAATACCTTGATGAAAGTGGTGTGAGTGTGTCTTGATGGTACCAATGGAAATCTCTTCGTGGTTTATGTTCTCTAGCCATAATTCCCATCTTTTTTTTTTGATAATTCCCTTGTTTGAGCTCCTGATGAGTGACTTCCAGAGGAACAGTGAAGAAATGAATCCTTTTATCCCTTTCAGAGCGTCTAGAACAGGGGTGTCCATACTTTTTTCATCAAGGGCCACATACTGTATGTAAACACAGATGAAGCAGAGGACTGTAGACTGGTGCTCAATAGAGTGAATAATTAAAATATGTGCAGGTTTAACACATTAGAATGAGCCGTCAGTCTTTATTCACACTAAGATCCTCAAAATCACACACTAAATATTCAATATTAGCTTTATCAAGGTAGATTTTCAAAAAAAACTTGCAGTAAAAAGTACATTTTTAATTGATGAAAGGTCATTTGGGTCAATTCACCTGGAAGCCTGAAGGCCAAAAAAATTGGTCTGAGGGCCGCATTTGGCCCACGGGCCACAGTTTGGACATGCCTGGTCTAGAACAACCAAATACAAAACAAAACCTGCCCATGTTCCTCCAATGTTACTGAAGCCAATGGTGGCGTAGTTACCGTTGCCATGGGGGACATGTGACGTTGCAAAGCCTCTATAACCAGATTAATCTTAGTTTTAATTTAATGCAAAGTCTAAGTTGAGTAAGAGACTCAGACAGAGCAGTGCCTACAGTTAGCGTCACACCCCCAGAGACTGTGAATGACATCAGCTGTAAAGTATCAATGAAGAAGCACTGCCCTGAGCCACGTCACCTGCCCCCAGCCCACAGGAGTGCCCTCTCTCCGGGTCAGCTCTCCGCTCCACAGCCCCTCCCCGGCCCCCCCCCCGACGAGCCCAGAGCCCCCACACGACTGATGGCTTTCTGGGTCACAGGACGAGGAGGTCAGGGGGCTGATGGAGGTGGAGAGTTAGGAGCTCCAGAAACTCAATACGACCCACCTGGCCACACAGGATCATCACAGCAACAGAGACACGTCGAGGTGAAGTCAACACACAGTCAGAAATACAACAGTACGGAACATTTTGGAACACATGTCCTGGAAACATGTGAAAGACAAATTCATGTTTAATTCTTATTGAGCTCCCCAGACAAGATCGCACTGAAAGTAAGAAGGAAGTTCAGTGGTCAGTGCATTGATACTTTGCAGTGGCGTCACACTGAGGGGTTCTACATTTAGGTCTATGGAGGAATGTTCAGCAGTTACCATGGTGATACAATGCACATATTATCAAACACAGCCAAATAAGTTTTAAGATCGTCTGGAAAAACTACAAAACACATTTAAACAGCACATTTTCAGGAGCCTGTGATCAGTGCGAGTGTTCATGGTTTTGTTTTGGAGTTTGATTTTCAACAAAAAAGTGAAAATGACTCATCGTTTTCTGTGAGAGAGACTTGTTCAAGAGCACAAAACAGCTCAGCTGCTGTAGTTCCAACTAAACCAGTTCTGTCTGCTCAGATTGTGTTAAAACAAAGATCAGATTAAGTCTAATTTGATTAACAGAGCGTCAAACAGAGCAGTGCCTCTAGTTAGCAGAGAACATTGAAAAAGGGGAAAAACAGGGTCAGCTCTATGTTCCCACAGCTCTATTTTTTTCAGATTTCTATGATTTTTCTCAAAATGAAACTCAAATTGAAGTCATTTTTCTTTTTATACCACATTTAAAGAGATGATTCAGAGTCATTTGCACCATGACCTCTACATCACATCTGTACTCAACTGCTGCTGGAGAAGAGGTTGGAGGTAACTGATCAAATTGGGAGTATTGGGGATAAAATCTGATGCAAATCGATGATAAAGAAAATGTGAGAACGTAGGGCCTAATTTTGAAAAAAAAAAAAAAAAAAAAAACCCCAAAAAAACATAGGTATGCTCCAGAGAAAACCACAACCTTTATTTATAGAATGCTTTTCACAGACGTTTTTGTCACAAAGACGCTTTACAGATCATTACATACAGTATATTATTCATTCACTCTATACCTGGTGATGGTAAAGTAGTGTTGTAGCCACAGCTGCCCTGGGGCAGACTGACAGAGTCACAGCTGCCATGCCACTCTGCGCCAACTGTCCCTCCGACCACCACCATCACACACACACACACACACACACACACACACACACACACACACACACACACACACACACGCGCCCGGAGGAAACTCATCCAGACACGGGGAGAAACATGCAAACTCCACACAGAAAGGCCCGGCGACCCGGGGATCAAACCCAGAACCTTCTTACTGTGAGGCATGAGTGCTAGCCACTCAGCCACCAAGGAGCTGGAATCCATCGTCCATTGACATGAAACATGATGTTAAACCTGAGTGATCCTGAATAAATGATCATGTCTATAACATTTAAAAAAACATCTGCAAAGAAACTCATTTACTGTGTGCTGTTCCTTTACTGATCAGTGTATTTGTAGTTGCCATGGTGACACCAGCCTGGTTTGACCTTGACCTTCGGCCCCTCTCTTTGTGAATCCTGGGACAGAGCTGAGACGGTGAGCATCATGAGAGGTGTGAACATCTGCTGAGGACAGGTCTGTGTGTGTGGAGATCTGAGCTTGTGCAGGTTATGAACATGTGACATTTTCAATCATTTCACTCACCCAAGGTCCAACTGTACGACAAAATCACAACACAGAGAGACACACAGAGACACACAGAGACACACAGAGACACACAGAGACACACAGAGACACACAGAGACACACAGAGACACACAGAGAGACACACACACACAGAGACACACAGAGACACACAGAGACACACAGAGACACACAGAGACACAGAGACACACAGAGACACACAGAGACACACAGAGACACACAGAGACACACAGAGACACACAGAGACACACAGAGACACACAGAGACACACAGAGACACACAGAGACACACAGAGACACACAGAGACACACAGAGACACACAGACACACACACAGAGACACAGAGACACACAGAGACACACAGAGACACACAGAGACACACAGAGACACAGACACAGAGACACACAGAGACAGAGACACACAGAGACACACAGAGACACACAGAGACACACAGAGACACACACAGAGACACACAGAGACACACACAGACACACACAGAGACACACAGAGACACACACACAGAGACACAGAGACACACAGAGACACACAGAGACACACAGAGACACACAGAGACACACACAGAGACACACAGAGACACACAGAGACACACACACACAGAGACACACAGAGACACACAGAGACACACAGAGACACAGAGACACACAGAGACACACAGAGACACACAGAGACACAGACACACAGACAGAGACACACAGAGACACACACACACAGAGACACACAGAGACACACAGAGACACACAGAGACACACAGAGACACACAGAGAGACACACAGAGACACACAGAGACACAGAGACACACAGACACACAGAGACACAGAGACACACAGAGACACACAGAGACACACAGACACACACAGACACACAGAGACACACAGAGACACACAGAGACACAGAGACACAGAGACACACAGAGACACACAGACACACAGAGACACACAGAGACACACAGAGACACACAGAGACACACAGAGACACAGAGACACACAGAGACACACAGACACACAGAGACACACAGAGACACACAGAGACACACAGACACACAGAGACACACAGAGACACACAGAGACACACAGAGACACAGAGACACACAGAGACACAGAGAGACACACAGAGACACAGAGACACACAGAGAGACACAGAGACACAGAGACACACAGAGACACACAGAGACACACAGAGACACACAGAGACACAGAGACACACAGACACACAGAGACACACAGAGACACACAGAGACACAGAGACACACAGAGGACACGTGGACAGGCCTCATGAAAGTTCAGAACCTCCACAAGTCACTCACTCAGTTTAACGATCCAGAGATCTTCTCCTCCTCTCCTCTCTTTTCCTATTCTCTCCTCTCCCCCCCTCTGGTCTTTCCCCTCCTCGTCTCTCCTCTAGTCTCCCCTCTCCTCTTCCCCTCTCTCTTGTGCTCCTCTCTTCTTTGTGTGTTATTCCCTCCCTTCCTCCCTCTCCTTCTCCTCTGATTTCTGTGTTATTTTCTCTTCTCTGCTCCTCTTCCTCTCCCCTTTCTTCCCCTCTCCTCCTCTCTTCTCTTCCTCTTCTGTCCTCCCCTCTTCTCCTCCCCCTTCCTTCTCTCCGCTCTCCTCCCATTCTGTCCTCTCCTCCCCTCTCCCCGCCAGTCTTTCTCCTCCTCTTTTCCCATTCTCTCCTCTCCTCCAACCTCTCCTCTTCCCTCTCTCTTGTGCTCCTCTCTTCTTTGTGTGTTATTCCCTCTCCTCTCCTCCTCCCTCTCCTTCTCCTCTCTTTTCTGTGTTATTTTCTCTCTTCTCTTCCCTTTCTTCCCCTCTCCTCCTCTCTCCTCTCCCCGTTTTGTCCTCCCCTCTCCCCTCGTCCCTCCTCTCTTTCTCCTCTCCTCCCTTCTCGTCCTTTCCTCTTCTCTCTCCTCTCCTCCCCTCTCCTCCTCCCCCCTCTCTTGTGCTCCTCTCTTCTTTGTGTGTTATTCCCTCTCCTTCTCCTTTTTTCTGTTATTTTCTCTTCTCTTCCTTTCCCCTCCTATTTCTTGCCTTCTTCCCCTCTCCTCCTCTCTCCTCCCCTCTCCTCCTCTTCTGTCATCTCCTCCCCTCCTCCCTTCTTTCTTCTCTTCTCTTCTCCTCCCCTCCCTTCTCTTCTCTTCCTTTCCTCTTCTCTGCCCTCTCCTCTCCTCCGCTCTAAGCTCTAGTCTTTCTCCTCCTCTCCTCCCCTCTTCTGTCCTCCTCTCCCTCTCCTTTGTGTTATTCTCTCTCCTCCCCTCCATTCTCTTCCTTTCCTCTCCCCTGCTCTCTTCCCCTCTCCTCCTCTCTCCTCTCCCACCTCCTCCCTTCTCTCTTCCCCCTCCTCTCCTCCCCTCCCTTCTCTTCCTTTCCTCTTCTCTCCCCTCTCCTCCTTTCGCATTCTTCCCCTCTCCTCTCCTCCTCTCCTCCCCTCCTGTCCTCTCCTTCTCTCCTCCTCTCCTCCTTTTGCTCTCTTCCCCTCTCCTCTCCTCTCGTCCTCCCTTCTCCCCTCATCCCCTCCTCCTCCTACCCTCCTCCCTTCTCTCTTCACCTCCCCTCCCTTCTCTCCTCTCTCCTTCCTCCCCTCTACGCTCCAGTCTTTCTCTTCCTCTTTTCCCATTCTCTCCTCTCCCCCTCTCCTCCCCTCTTCTGCCCTCCCCGTCTCTTCTTCTCCTTTCTGTGTAATTTTCTCTCTTCCCCTCCTTCCTTTCCTCTCCACTACTCTCTTCCCCTCTCCTCCTCTCTTCTCTTCCTTTCCTCTTCTCTCCTCTCTCTCTTGTGCTCCTCTCTTCTTTGTGTGTTATTCCCTCTCCTTCTCCTTTTTTTCTGTTATTTTCCCTTCTCCCCCTCTCCCCTCCTCCCTTCTCTCTTCTCTTCTCCCCCCTCCCTTCTCTTCCTTTCCTCTTCTCTCCCCTCTCTTTTCTCCTCCCCTCCTCCTCTTTTCCCATTCTCTCCTCTCTCCCTCTCCTCCCCCTTCTTCTCCTTTCTGTGTTATTTTCTCTCTTCCACTCCCTTCTCTTCCTTTCCTCTCCCCTATTCTCTTCCCCTCTCCTCCCCTCCCTTCTCTTCCTTTCCTCTTCTCTCTCCTCTCCTCCTTTCGCACTCTTCCCCTCTCCTACCCTCCCCTTTCCTCTCCACCTCTCCTCCTCTTTTCTGTCCTCTCCTCCCCTCCTGTCCTCTCCTTCTCCCCTCTCCTCTCATCTTCCCTTCTTCTCTCCCCTCCTCCTCCTCCTCCGTCATCTCCTCCCCTCCTCCCTTCTCTTCTCTTCCTTTCCTCTTCTCTCCCCTCTCCACCTCTCTACGCTCAAGTCTTTCTCCTCCTCTCCTCTCTCCCTCTCCTCCCCTCTCTCTTCTTCTCCTTTCTGTGTAATTTTCTCTCTTCCCCTCCCTTCTCTTCCTTTCCTCTCCCCTACTCTCTTCTCCTCTCCTCCTCTCTCCTCTCCCATTCTCTCCTCTCCCCCTCTCCTCCCCTCCTCTGTCCTCCTCTCCCTCTCCTTTCTGTGTTATTCTCTCTCCTCCCCTCCCTTCTCTTACTTTCCTCTCCCCTACTCTCTTCCACTCTCCTCTCCTCCCTTCTCTCTCTTCCACTCCTCCTCTCTCCTCTCCACCTATCCTCCTCTTTTCTGTCCTCTCCTTCTCTCCTTCTCCCTCTCCTCTCCTCCTCCTCCTTCTGTTCTCCCTCTCTCTCTCCTCTCCTCCTCCTCCTCTCGTCTGTGTGTTCTTCCCTCTCTTCTCGTCCTCCCCTCCTCCTCCTCTCGTCTGTGTGTTCTTCCCTCTCTTCTCGTCCTCCCCTCCTCCTCCTCTCGTCTGTGTGTTCTTCCCTCTCTTCTCGTCCTCCCCTCCTCCTCCTCTCGTCTGTGTGTTCTTCCCTCTCTTCTCGTCCTCCCCTCCTCCTCCTCTCGTCTGTGTGTTCTTCCCTCTCTTCTCGTCCTCCCCTCCTCCTCCTCTCGTCTGTGTGTTCTTCCCTCTCTTCTCGTCCTCCCCTCCTCCTCCTCTCGTCTGTGTGTTCTTCCCTCTCTTCTCACAGGTGTGCCTTGTTTGCTCTCCACATTCTCGGCTGGAGCTGGAGGAGAACACGGGGATTAGACTTGAGCACCTCTGCAGGTACGAACAGCACCCGACGGCCCTCTGGCCCCCGCCCCCGCCCGCACCCAGAGGCCCCCCCACCCGCACCCTCACCCGCACCCGCACACATGTACAAACAGCTGTGAGGGCTTACACGGTTTAAAGTCGTGTAGTCAGAAAAACCAAGCAGTGACATGAAAGCGCCCTGAGTCCAAACAGACGACATTACAGCGTCTTAAAGTGGAGCTGTCAGGGCCCTGGAGAGGTTTAACGGCGGGAGGAACGGAGCCACACGTCATCATGACAAATACTGTGAAGTCTAATCTATCCGTCTGTCTCACGTCCAAACTTAAATCCACCTTCAGGAACTTTTTATTGTGACTTGGAAACAAAAAGTGCTTCATTTTCAACAGTTTGGAATCGTCCAGAGTTCCTCTTTATGCATTCACAACTATTAAATGTTCTTTATCGATCGTCGAGAGAATTAAGGATCGATTATAGATTAATCATTAAAGTTTTTAAGACAAAGATGTTCATTTTGTCTTCTTCATCTGACGTCATTGTTATTAAAAGCCCGCGTTGCATGCTGGGAAATATTTTGGTCAGAGGCAAGAAACACGGTAGCGTCAAACACAGTGTGTAACCTCCAGTGTTGGGAAGGTGACTTTTAAAATGTATTCACCTACAGATTACAGATTACACACCCCGAAATGTAGTTTGTAACGTAATCCATTAAATTACTTAAAGTGAGTAACGTAATCTGAATACTTTGAATTACTCGATTTGCTGTAGAGAAGCAAAGAAAATAAAAAGCTCAGTCTTTCCATAACCATATTAAAAATATTACTGATAGAAGAGGAGGAGACGCGGTCCGCCCAGCATGGTTTAGTCCTGTTAAATCCTGGTTTAGTCCTGGTTTAGTTCTGGTTTAGTTTTGGTCTAGACCTGATTTTAGACCTGATTTTAGACCTGGTTTTAGTCCTGGTTTAGTATTCGGCAATGAGTGGAATTACAGAAAAAAAAAAGAAAAGGGGGATTTTGCCCAAAATATAAAAACAGGAAAATACTCCCGTGTAATCCATTTTTTTTCAACAAAGTAACTGTAATCCAATTACCACTCTTTGAAACAGTAACTGTAACTGAATACAGTTACTCATAATTTGTACTCTGATTACATAACTCCGGTACATGTAATCTGTTACTCCCCAACACTGATAACCTCACGTATTTCTCCCCGATAATGGTAAATTCCTGCTGCATTATCAGATGCACAAATAGAAGCACGGAAGAAGGAAAATGTCTTTTTTCGTATTCTGAGTGAAAAAGAAACACTAACGGTGAATTAAAAACGACTTTCAAACATCCGCAGAGCAAACGTAGAAGATCCTAACAAACCGTGGACTCCAACAAGTTCAACAACACATCGAGACTCTTGGAGGTTTTCATCTTTTCTGCTGTGAATGGCCCAGGAGTTTCCACCAAGTCATTGTGGATATCGCCCAAGTGAATATTTGTCCAGGTTAGGGATGGGCATTCGATGAAATTTTCTTAATCGATCGTTGGAAGAATTAACAATCGATTATCAATTAATCATTAACGTGTTTATATTAAAATGATCATTATTATTATTACTATCTGCACTACTAATCTGCATAAATAAATTCAACTTTACGACATGACTCAGGTGAATACAGGTTAGTGTGACCAGATTTGCGTTTGTCAAAACCAGGACACCGTACGGGGGGAGGGGGGCGGGGCCTCGTCATCGACATTGCGCGACTCTCACCTGGAAAAACTTTTTCCCACTGGACATGAAACATATGTGCTGCTTTATACACTGTGCACATGGACTCACACTTGTCCCGAACGCAACGGAAAACGTGGAATTTCATGTACAAATCATCGTTAAATACACATTTGCGTTGCAGACTGACCCACTGTTTGTGTCTCGCTCCTTCTGAGTGCAGAGAGACACATGTACACACCTGTTTGGTCACGCTACACACAGCAACCTACATTCGGTTTGTCGATTAAAATGAACGTAATCGATGAAATTCTTAATGATCAATTATCGATTAATCGATTAATCATGCCCATCCCTAGTCCAGGTAGTTGGCGATTCAGACCAGAAGTTTGGTTTGGTCCACCTTTTGTCGGGGTTGAAAAGGGTGATTTGTCGTCCGTCGATGCTTATGACTAATTTCTGGTCAAATGGTCTTGGGTCCTCTGCCGTTAGAGTGGATCAATAACCAGGATCAATACCCTTTACGTGCTTTCTCGCTCCGTCCGTCATGTTGAATTAGTGTTTCTTGCCGCCGACCAAAATAATTCCCAGCATGCAACGCACACTTTTGTCAACAATGAAACTCGCTTATAGTAAGAACAGCTTATGAACATCGGAAACTACATCTCCCATGATTCTTTTCAGCACAGACAACATGAAGAAATAAGTTTTTTACTTGAATTCTCGGGATTATGACGGAAATTCACAAGCCTGATTCATCAGCCGGTTTCACTTCATTTCACTTCGTAGAAACCGTCTGACCTTGCAGTGTTTCGTTCGCTCGACAGTAGGTGGGTACTTTTTATCATTTAACCAATCGCTGCTTTTTAGTAGTCACGTATGTAATGCACCACTAACGAGGTTAACTGGTATATTCAACTTTTCCCAAATCCTGTAGGAAGAAGAACAATAACGTCTTTCCCCTTGATAAAATTCACCAAACATTCTCTTTGTTCCAGCTTTAAATCCTCAATCTCAGGAATCTTTGACAACACAGAATATATGGCTCGTCGCTGAACTTGCACTTCCGAGGTTTTTGCGACCCATCTAGTGTATGTGTGTCTAGTGTGTGAGCGGAGGCACTAGGTAGCACCAGCCTGACTACAAATTCACACCAATTCACACCAAAATCTTGTCAAAGTATTTTAAAAGCAAAAAAGTGTTCCATCTACAGTTACATTAATCTCTTCAAAATGTCGCAATAAATATCGTACCATGAGATTTGGATATCGTTACATCCCTAAAAATTACAATTCTTTGCAGGCGTGGGCAGGAGCAGGACTGAAAATCCTGTATCCTGCGCAGACGACTCTACTTTGTGAAAGTTACTTCAGTACTGATCCTGCTGCAGCATTAGACCTGGTTTCTGTCACGTTGTAAACCCTGAATGTTCAAAGGAATTAAGTAGATTAAGTTGTGTGGACTCAGAGTTTTAGAAATAGTCCTACTAACTTAATTATGTCAAGTTGCTGTAACATGTTCTTCTCTTTGAGTCATTTTAACTTAAAACATAGATGAGGTACAACTTAGTAGAATTAAGTCATTAAATAATATGTAATGTGTGTATGATGAACCAAAGTCTTATTTTTGCAAGTCTCAAGTCTTTGACCTCAAGTCTGAGTCACGTCCCAAGTCAAATACAGACAAGTCCAAGTCAAGTCCTGAGTCACTGGCCAATAAATCTAAATTATGTCCAAGTCGTCTGCTTTGAGCTTCAAGTCATTTTAAGTCTTTAAACCAAAGTACGAAATATAGTTTAGATTTTTGCAATTTATGTGAATTTTAAACTAAATTGTACTTCAAAAAATCATGGTATATAAGAGTTGAAGAAATTAATTTAGTTAATTTTTACTTTTCCGTTTACAAGATCTTAGTGTTTATCATTACGGTCAGAACAGAAAGAATTCAAAGTGCTTCTCAAGTCTTCTCAAGTCACAGGCCTCAAGTCCGAGTCGAGTCCCAAGTCTTAGTCCATTTTATCTTATATCTTATATCTTAGTCAAATCTCAAGTCCTAAAAATAGTAACTCAAGTCTGACTTGAGTCCAAGTCACGACTTGCAAGTCCCACCTCTGTAAAGTACTATGTGTATACTATAATGTGTAATATGTATGTAAGTATTATTAAACTATACACAGATTATATAAAATCCCCTGATTTTCATGTGGAGAAACCGGGTTCAAATCCCCCTCCTCAGGTGTGTATAATGTGAATTAGGGATGGGCATGATTAGTCGATTAATCGATAATTGATCATTAAGAATTTCATCGATTAAGTTAATTTTAATCGACAATCCAAATGTAGGTTGCTGTGTGTCGTGACCAAACAGGTGTGTACATGTGTCTCTGCATCAGAAGGAGCGAGACACAAACAGTGGGTCAGTCTGTAACGAACCGAAGCACAAATGTGGATTTAACCAGGATTTGTACAAGAAATTCCACACTTTCCGAGTGTGAGTCCATGTGTACAAAGCAGCACATATGTTTCAGTGTCCAGAGGGAAAAAGTTTTACCAGGTGAGAGTCGCACAATGTCGATGACGAGGCCCCGCCCCCCTCCCCCCGTACGGTGTCCTGGTTTTAACAAATGCAAATCTGGTCACACTAACCTGTATTCACCTGACTCATGTCTTTTAATCCTACAGAAGTTGAACCGCATCAGCGACACAAGAGCTGTAGTTTTATCTTTGCTTAGTTTATGCAAATGACCGATGTGGTTTTAAGTTTTGTTTCTGTGAGAGTTGCACAAAACTGAATTAAACACATTATAATGTCAAACGGGCTGATGTGGCTCTAGAGTCGTTACAGTTTATATGTCATAAAGTTGAATATTATTTATGCAGATTAGTAGTGCAGATAGTAATAATAATGATGATCATTTTAATATAAAAACGTTAATGATTAATCGATAATCGATCGTTAATTCTTCTGACGATCGATTAAGAACATTTCATCGAATGCCTGTCCCTAATGTGAATATACCATAATGTGTCTATATGTGTACTATAATGTGTGTAGATGCAGCTGGATGTACCGGACTGTGTGTGTACAAAATCATGAACTACAAACAAAACTGAACATTTGATTATTGTAGAGGTTTGAAAACTCTAACTGCAAATGTTTGAGCTGAATGAGCACTTTTAATTCAGCTGTTATCAAATCGTACAAGTAGTGAGCCATCCAACCTTTTAAGTTCTGGAAGATTGTGACTTTTAAGTTCATGAACTTAAAATAATTGAGGCAATGTTTTCAGTTCTGGTAACTTCTTTGAGTTTACAGTGCACGCTGGATGACGCAAGTGTCCCGAACTATAACACGGACATGATCTTTAAAGACGAGGAGGACCGCGTGTGTCCCGGGAGTCGCTCTGGAGACGCGACTAAAACGTTTGCTCTCATATGTAGGCCTCGACTACATAGGGTAGTCGAGGGTCCGATTTGTCCACGTTTGGTAGTGATTCTGTGGACTTGGGGTGCACGAAATGTTTTCTTTTTCTTAGAGGAACGTGACAGAAAATAATTGAGAAGCACTGGAACAGATTGATAGATTTAAAGCCCGATTGTGAATCTTTCCAAATTCTTTCCGATTTTCCAAAGATATTTTCCAAACACCTCCATGGAAAAGCAGGTGGAGCACTCCGAGAAGTTCCATAATTCAACTTTAAACACTAAAAGTACAATGGTTATATAGATTTGACTCATTTACTCACTCGTTGCTGCTGCAGTTTACCGCCATTAGAAAACACTGACTCACACACACATACTTGTCCGTCAGTGTGTTCACCTGAGCACAGCAGACGGGGGGAGGAGGAGGAGGAGGGGGGGGGTCCGGACCACCTACCTCGCCCCGCGGCCTGTCAGTATATGAGCCCGGTTATCAGGTCTTTTCGGTGGGGCGAGGGTGGAGGGAGAGGCGGGGGTGGAGGATTTGCACAGTCGGTTTCGCACTCTCCTTATCTCGCCGAGACTTCAAGGAGGTTCAGGTATTTGAGCGACAAACAGCTGAAAATACAAGAGGGAAAGAGGCAGGAGAATAAAAGGGTGCGGTGTACATGAGGTCATAGTCGTCAGGAGAAGAGTGAATATGAGACGACAGGACGCGGGGTCACGTTACAGACATGACACTGAACAGACATGTGATTTAATGTCCATCAAAACTCAAACATGGATTCTCAAACACATCCTCTGTACTCCAGCAGCTCCAGACTCAGTGTTGAGGAGTAACAGATTACATGTACCGGAGTTACGTAATCAGAGTACAAATTATGAGTAACTGTATTCAGTTACAGTTACTGTTTCAGTGAGTGGAAATTGGATTACAGTTACTTGGTTGAAATCAGTGGATTACATGGTGGTATTTTCCTGTTTTCACATTTTGGGCTATATCCCTTTTCTTTTTTTTTTTCTCAGTAATTCCACTCATTGCCGGACACTAAACCAGGACTAAACCAGGACTAAACCAGGACTAAACCAGGACTAAACCAGGACTAAACCAGGACTAAACCAGAACTAAACCAGGACTAAACCAGGACTAAACCAGGACTAAACCAGGACTAAACCAGGACTAAACCAGGACTAAACCAGGTCTAAACCAGGACTAAACCAGGACTAAACCAGGACTAAACCAGACTAAACCAGGTCTAACTAAACCAGGACTAAACCAGGACTAAACCAGGACTAAACCAGGACTAAACCAGGACTAAACCAGGACTAAACTAAACCAGGACTAAACCAGGACTAAACCAGGTCTAAACCAGGACTAAACCAGGACTAAACCAGGACTAAAACCAGGACTAAACCAGGACTAAACCAGGTCTAAACCAGGACTAAACCAGGACTAAACCAGGACTAAACCAGGACTAAACCAGGACTAAACCAGGACTAAACCAGGACTAAACCAGGACTAAACCAGGTCTAAACCAGGACTAAACCAGGACTAAACCAAGACTAAACCAGGTCTAAAACAGGATTTAAGAGGACTAAATCATGCTGCGCAAACCGTGTTTCCTCGTCTTCTATCAATAATATTGTTAATATGGTTCAGTAAAGTCTGGGCTTTTCATAGTTTTTTTTAGCAGACAAAACATCTTACGTGAAGATATCCAAGTCTTTGTTACTCTACAGAAAATCAAGTAATCCAAAGTATTCAGATTACATTACTCACTTTAAGTGGTATTTACTATTAATCTTAATCAGATTACATTTTAGACTTAATATTCAGTCATCACGTTACCAAACCTGAGGTCCAAACAGATTCAGTGATTTGGGTAATAAACCAGGACTAATCTGTAAAAGGACTTAAACCAGGTAAAACCAGGACTAAACCAGGTCCAAACCATTAAACCAGGAAACATAAAACATTAACACCAGACTAAACCAAGTAGGACACCTCTAAAACAGGTAATTAAACCAGGTCTAAAACTGTGCAGAATACAGTCAGATTCAGTCTCTGTCAGTCACCGCTGCCCTACATGTCAAAGTCTCATCTCAGTCTTTGTTCAAACATCCAAACCAAGTAACCTCAGAGCGTCCAAATCATTTTGGGGTATGTAATCTGTAATCTGTTTGATTACATTTTAAAAGTCACCTTGATTCCAGATTTGAGTCAGTTGTCAGCCCTCGTCACGTCTCAAACAAGAACCAAACCTTTTCAGATTTGTTTGATTCAGTTTCTATAGAAATGCGTCATATTTTTCAGTCCCTTGTGATATACATTTTTTTCTTTTTTCCTCACAAGCGGCCGTATTTGTTTTGATACGAATGAACCATGTGTGTCCCTGATTGGTTAAAGCACCTGTCAATCACAGTCACCTGAACTTATGGAGATTCACCGTAAGACTCACATCTTGCCATTACGGTACAGAGGCTGAGTGACTGGCGCTCACGCTTCACAACAAGAAGGTTGTGGGTTTGAGCCGGGATCACCCAGGTCTGTGTGGAGTTTGCATGTTCTGCCTGTGTCTGTGTCTGGGTGGGTTTCCTCTGGACACTCTGGTTTCCAACATCAACCAGAAACATGCACAACAGATCAAATCCTCCAGCTGAGGTCCTGACCAAGACTGACTCAAGATCTGCATCTCCTTATGAAATGCATGTAATTCAAATGAAATATTAAATTAAGAAAATTATTCTGACTCTATTGGCCAATACGTCGACGAAAAACGAAACGAAAAAGTCCAGCACCTGGTTGTGTCCATGGAGACATGTTAGAGATGATTTTCCCTGGAATATACCACAGTATTAAGCTTATTCTTTAATTATTATTATTATTATTTTTTTTAAACAATAAATCAATACCTTGATAAATATGCATTCTACTCTAAGCAGGCCCACCTCTCCACAGATCTGACCTGTAAACTGGCTTGGTGCTTGTCTCCATGCAAATAGAGAAGTTTAATATGACACTATTAAAAATTCCAGACAAAGCAACAACATCTCCACTGAGAAAGTTACACAGTGCAGCTTTAAATTGCACCCCCTGTTTGGTTGATTCATCCAAGACATACTTAGTTTTTGTAAGAGAGTTTAATTTATCTTCCACGTACATCTCAGTTTAACCCTGATGTTCCCTTGGCACACCACTGGCACCATTATCTAAACTGTGGCATGTTGCTGTCTAACCAGAGTCTACAGAGTCTACTTCATGTCTCAGCACACTTGCTTTATGAACCTCCTCCTTTCAAAGGGGCTTGAACACTCAAAGATCACACCATGTTCACTTTTCAAATCATACTATGTTGACATTTCAAGTCCCACACACCTGTATTATTGATGGTAAGTAAACTTCTCCTATCTAAGATTCGAGGTGGTCTCCAGTCTTTTACTTCCACCATTTCTTGGACAAGCTGAAAATTCTACAACAGTTTCATGTTGACAAGTTGGGGCCTTTTGATTTAGAAACTGACCAGAATAAAGAAGCCTTGACCTTCTTGCAGTGAGACGCTGCAGTTCCATGTTCCCTGGTCGTGGAACTGAGGCGCTCAATGCTCTTGAGGAGAGGCCCCAGCAGCACTGAAGGAGCTAAATAAATGCAGCAGATAAATTAAAGATAAAGATAAACAATAAAGTTTAACCTTAACTTTAACGTTTACCTTGTTAAAATAATGGAGATGTGTCCATTCTACATCCAACTGCTCACTGTTTATTCTAACAAAGAGCTGGTTTGATTCCACTATGTGTGACACAGTGTTGGGGAGTAACAGATTACATGTACCAGAGTTACATAATCAGAGTACAAATTATGAGTAACTGTATTCAGTTACAGTTACTGTTTCCATGAGTAGTAATTGGATTACAGTTACTTTGTTGAAATAAATGGATTACACGGCGGTACTTTCCTGTTTTCACATTTTGGGCTATGTATTTTTTTTTTTGGTAATTCCACTCATTGCTGGAAACTAAACCAGGTCTAAACGAGATCTAAACCAGGACTAAACCAGGTCTAAACGAGATCTAAACCAGGACTAAACCAGGTCTAAACAAGATCTAAACCAGGACTAAAACCAGGACTAAAACCAAGACTAAAACAGGACTAAACTGGGACTAAAACCAGGTCTAAACTAGATCTAAACCATCTAGAACCAGGTCTAAACCAGGACTAAACCAGGACTAAACCAGGACTAAACCAACTAAACAGGACTAAACCAGGACTAAAAACTCAGGACTAAACCAGGACTAAACTAACTAAACAGGACTAAACCAGGACTAAACCAGGACTAAACCAGGTCTAAACCAGGACTAAACCAGGTCTAAAACCAGGACTAAACCAGGACTAAACCAGGACTAAACCAGGACTAAAACCAGGTCTAAACTAGATCTAAACTAGATCTAAACCAGGTCTAGAACCAGGACTAAACCAGGTCTAAAACAGGACTAAACCAGGTCTAAATCATGCTGTGCGGATGTGTCTCTTCTTCTATCAATATTATTTTTAATATGGTTCAGTAAAGTCTGGGCTTTTTATTTTCTTTTAGTAGACAAAACATCTTATGTTACGATTTCCTCGTCTTTCAAGTCAATAATCAAGTAAACCAAAGTATTCAGATGACGTTACTCACTTTAAATAATTGAATGGATTCCATTACAAACTACATTTTGAGGTATGTAATCTACAGTTTAAAAGTCACCTTCTCAACACTGGTGACAAAGTACTTCACACTAAAAAGAAGTGCTTGAAGCTTGAATTTTTTTGGTGGAAGGGTCATCCTCAAGATCATAAGGCAAATAAAGACATTTAAAAAACAATATTTAGGCAATAATCTCATCTCAAACTTTATATTTTGTTTTTTCATCTGTTTCCCTGAAGCCTCTTATCAGACCTGACCTGAGTGCACAGTTTAGGAAATGCCCTCGGTCTGTGGGTGTTCCGGCCGCGTGTCTGAGGCGCGTGGGCAGGTGGGGGTGTGTGGGGGTGTGTGGGGGTGTGTGGGGTGTGGGTGCTGGCTGGCTGTATGTGGGTGCTGGCTGTATGTGGGTGCTGGCTGTGGGCGTGGGGGCATGGGGCCTGGCGCAGGAGGATATGAGGGTAAACGAGGGGGGCGCAGGAAGCAGCTGTTTGGTCTGCGAGTGATAGCGGCTCTGAGTAAACACGCAGGTGAGCCGCTCCACACACCTGACTCCACTTGTATCAGAGCAGCCAGACTGAACACTGATACACGGGCACAGGCGGGGGGGGGGGGGGGCATGACGTAGTAGTATTTTTAACTGTGCACGCCTGAATAGAAACGATAGATCAGATAAAGCCTCACTGTGTAACATATCAGCCAAAAACATAATATTCAACAAAGAAGTTTAACTCCTAGATGTTTTAGATGACATCACAACATTCTATAGCCCAAGAAGTAAGAATTAAACAACGAGGAGCCGTGCGTTATGCAGTTTTAATCACAAAATATCATTTATTTCAGTGTTTTAAATGAAACTAGTCCCTACATTCTTTTAAATCATTTGAACAGGTCACGCACACTTTTATCTTGTCTCAAATAGACGGCTGTAATACACTTTTCTCTAACATCAGCCTCCGTGGACTTTCTTGCTTATAGACTACGTTCAGACTGCAGGGCTTAATGCTCAATTCCGATTTTTTTGTGTAATCCAATGTTTTTGCGAGGTCGTTCACATTTCCAATTAAATGTGACTTGTATGTGACTCCAGTGTGAACATTAAACAGCCCGAAAGTGTCCCACATGTGACACTGGAGACACGACGACGTCAACCGCAGTGAGCGTCTCTGTGTTTACAGAAGTTGTCCAAACATGGACGCAGCATTGAGCACCTGGAGATTTTAAAGTTCCTCTCGTACCGGAGCCACAACATGAACAACTTACTTGTTTTAAGGAGGAGATTGAGAAGGAGAAGGACGAGGTTTTTGGTCGTGGTGTTTTGTGGGACAGCGGCAGCGACGTCCGTTGAAAGGAACGTGTGGATGTGGAGACGGAGCCAAGAGTGGTGAGTGGTGATGTGCTTCACTTCAGTGACATGGAGTTCATTAACAATTTTCGACTACTTCAGTGCAGAATAGTGACGTTTGTGTCTTGTTGATAACGTGTAGGTGGATGAATGCACTTTGGCCGTTCAGACTGAAGTCACATGTCAAAAGATCAGATATGTATCAGTTTCAGGAGCACATATCCAAGTGTCCTGGGTCACATTTGAAAAAATCGGATCTGTGTCATTCAGACTGTCATTAAAAGATCAGATACAGGTCACATAGGGGCCAAAAAATCGGATTTGGGTCACTTCACTTCAGGCTGCAGTCTGAACGCAGCCTTAGTTGGTCCAAAATTCTGCTGAGCAACTTTTAACTGGAACCAAAAAACAAAAGCACATTACCCTGGTTTTAGTGTTGTTGCGTTTGGCTTCCAGTTCATTTCAGAATTGATTCTTTGTTACCAGATGAGTCAGATTTCTATATGTTACATTGTACTTTACCATGAAATATCCAAAAAGTAAATGCACAAGAAGAGGATATTGTTTTTAAAGCTTTGAATATTCTGGCCCCACGTTATGTCTCAAACCACATCCAGATTTACCCCCATGTGCGCTCTGAGGTTCAAGAACCAGTTCCAGCTCTTGGGGCCTAAAACGAGACTTAAAACCAGCAGGACAGGACCTTCTCTCTTACTGACCCCAAACTCTGGAACACTCTGTCCCCTCCACGTTCCAGCAGCCCCCACAGTGGAGAGTTTTATGACCCACTTTTACTCTCTGGCTTTTAACACGCCGTGACTTGTGTGCTCCTCTGTGTCTTTTTTTATTTAACTTATTTACTGCTTTTTTATGATTTTTATGCTTTTGCTTCTATTTGATTTGACTTGTTTTCTTGTTTTAGGACTGGAATGACCACATTTTAGCGATTGACTGAACCTTTTTGTTGTCTTCGTTTTATGATCTCTGTGCAGCACTTTGGAAATGGTTTTGTTTGTAAAATGTGCCCTAGAAATAAATCGGATTTGGACTTAGATTCTACCCACAGCAATGGAGCATTTGTTTACCCTGTGGTTGCTATGGTGATACAGAAGAGTGATTTGGCTGTTGCTGGACTCCTTGTGCGTTATGCAGTATTAATACACGGGAGTTAGACGCTGGAATTCTCACTGATCGTGTTATAATATTTACTATAGACGGGGACAGATGAAATGGTAGTTTTTTGTAATACAGTGAGTTCTAGTGTCTAGTATCTAATAGTAATGACCAGGTTCAACATTTGTGCATTTACCATTTGCATATTTCATGGTAAAGTACAATGTAATCTATAGAAATCTGACTTATCTGGCAACAAGACACCATCATGATCTAGAAAAACCTGCACATGCTTGAGGCGCCACCAAGAATCTGTTGTAAATTCTACACAGGTTGGCGCCACCTAGTGCCTCCGCTCAATTTCATTTCTCTCCAGTGACTAGGTCAGGAATTAGAATACATTAGAGTCTAGACGGTTTGCAAGAACCCCGGAAGTTGTAGACCAGGAGTATCAAACCAGGTTTTTTCCTCAAGAGCCACATATCTAAACACAGATGAAGCAGAGGGCCGATCGAGGGCCGTAGACTGGAGCTCAATACAGGGAATCATTGAAATATGTGCATGTTCAACACATTAGGATGAGCCGTCAGTCTCTATTCATGCTAAGATCCTTAAAATCAAACACTTAATATTAAATATGAGCTTTATCAAGGTAGATTTTCAAAAAAACTTGCAGTAATTTTTTTTTTTTTATTTGATGCAAGGTAATTTGGGCCAATTCACCTGGAAGTCTGAGGGCCAAGAAAAATTTGTCTGAGGGCCACATTTGGCCCCTGGGCCATAGTTTGGACATGCCTGTTGTAGACCATGCACCAGCCAATCGCTGAAGAGCCATATATTCTGTTTTGGTGGTAATTAGGGGTGTAACGATATCCTAGTTTCACGATATCGTCACAGTACGATATTTATTGCGATATCATGGGAAAGCTCACGATATGGTGGGAGACTCACGATTAGAGATGTAACGATATCCAAATCTCTCAGTACAATGTTTTCACCATATACATCTCACTGTATGATATTTATTGTGATATTTTGTGGAGCAAATAAAACTGTTCATATGCTACTTTTTCCTCTTAAAATTCCTGGACAAGACTTTAACTCAAAGAACTAAGACTTCAAAGTGTTTAGAGCTGTTATTTCTTTTTATAGTCTGCACTGAAATGGAGCAAAGGATCATGGTCTATGTAGTTCCCTCTGTCTTATTTTTAGCTGTTGCTGCACCATAACTCTTCATTTAAGCAGAGAGACTTGTGATTCGATATATTGTGATGGTCACGATATTATTGTGAGAACTTTGACGATACGATATCATGATATTTCGGTTATTGTTACACCCCTAGCAACGATTTCAGAGACTGAGCATTCAAAGCCGGAACAAAGAGAATGTTTAGTGAATTTCATCAAGGGGAAAGACGTTATTGTCCTTCTTCCTATGGGATTTGGGAAAAGCTTAATATACCAGTTAGTCCTGTTAGTGGCGTCCATGACCAAATAACAGCGATTGGTTAAATAAAAAAAGTACCCACCTACTGTAGAGAGAACGAATCCTAATGCTGCGAGGTCAGACGGTTTCTACGAAGTGAAACCGGCTGATGAATCAGGCTGACACTGTGGAACATTCCAGGAAAAAATCCACTTCATGGAGACAAGCTGGTGGTGCACACTCTACCACAAAAGTTACATGGTGCACCTTTAACAGACAAAAGATTAAACTTTCTATTCACTCCAGACACTTCTGTTACTCCATACCTATTTCTTTTTCTTTCTTTTTTTTCTTAAATATTGAGTCAACAAAATAATTCTGACTCTACTGGCCAATACATCGATAAAAACTTAAAGCTACACCATGTAACTTTTCTGGTATAAGTCCAGCACCTTGTTGTATCCATGGAGACATGCTGGAGAGACCTGGAATATACCACAGTCTGGCATTAAACTTGCTTATTCTTTAATTCTAGGTGCAAATACATAAGTTTAATATGATACTATTAAAGATTCCAGACATCTCCGCTGAAAAAGTTACACAGTGCAGCTTTAAATACACCCACTGTTTGGTTGATTCATCCAAGACATACTTAGTTTTGTGTTGTGTTGATAAGTCGGGGCCTTTTGATTTAAAAACTGACCAGAATAAAACTAAAAATCCTTGACCGTGTTGCTTGGAGACACCGCAGTTCCACGTTTGACCACACGATGGCAGTCCACGCCCACAGATGCGACGCACGGAGGGATCACGAGTGACACGAGCTCTGAGCAAAAGCACTTACCAACGTTTTAGAAGAACTCCACTCCTAAAAGCCACTTCTGCTTCACTTTCCCCTCAAACGCTTCAAAGTTTTAGACCGCACTTTTTCAGACCGAGCTTCTGAGTCAGCAAAGTTTAGAAAGTTTGGAAAGAACGATGTTTAAAGATATATTTTTTAAGTGTTTCACATGGAAAACAGTAAACATGGTCATTCATATTCTTAAATTTCACAATATTTGATCTAGTTTTTGGTTTTATCTATGAATCAACATGTAATTTAATCCAACAACATTAATTTTTTTTGTTGTAGTTTTGTTTAAAATGAATAAATTTAATGCCAAATGGAGCTAAACAATATACATTTTCTGAAACTACTGAAAGTCAGAGCTTGGATGTTGTCTTCATTATTTATTTTACTTTATTTATGTATTTATTTTAGTTCTTTTTTTACCATGGAACATAGTTTAATTATTGACATTAGTGCAATCAAACCAACAGAAACAACAAAAATGTCTCTTCTGTTTAATTTTTGTGGAACATTTCCTTGGTGACAGGAAAAAAATCTATACTATGACAATAATACTAGAAAAAAATCAATTCATTTAGACAATTTTACGTGAATGGTTGCCACAATATTGTCTCCATGGAGATTTTATTGCGTCGTCTGGAACGTTCAAAAGAATAGAACTAAACTAGAGAGGGCAGGTGACGTCATGATGCCAAGTTACAGGTCAGATCTGTGGAGAGGCAGTCCGACACACAGGTTTCTAGGTATTTTGAGCGATAAAAGCACTAACGGAATGAATGCAACTTACTGTGGAACATTTCTGACTTTCTGATTTTGGGTGATACTAAAATGAATAAAACTGACTTGAAACATCCCTGGAAAACCCAAGCGGCCGAACCTCAGCTAGAAAAGTTACAAAGTGAAGCTTTAATGATATTCCTACATTACACAAAGTTATAAAGTATATCAGTTATAATGTTGACATACCTGAAGATGTGTTTTGTTTCATTCACACTTGTACATGTTTTGAAATAATTCCTAAAACACACCTTTTTTCACTGGTTTTAAAAAAGTGACATGTACATTTCTTGTGTGTAAAATCCCTCAGTAGTTCAGGTAGAATCCATGGCAAAAGGAGAAACTCAATTTGTCAACTGGACAAAAATATATTTGGTCAAATTCTCCTTGGATTTTGAAATTCTCCTTTTGTCATTTCTTGATGTTAATTAACTTGAGTATCTTATTGTTTTCTGTGTTTTTTAGTAGTTGTATTGTGACTTTGAGTGTGATTGTCCTTGTTGTTCTATGTTTGTGTACAGCACTTTGGCCAGCTGTAAAGATTTTAAAGTCCATTATAAATAAAATTGGTATGATATGTTTGAGTAATCCTTTAATATTAGTTTATCTACATCTCCAAAGCTCAAAACACTAAACTGTGATGTGGTTGAATAATAGTTTTCAGCTAATTTTCTAAACTGAGATATCTGTTTTTGCAATTCAACTCCTCAAAATGCTTTAATTCTATTTTAAACACCAATAAGAACAAAGTTTTGGTCAATTTAGGATGAGTATTTCACATTGTTATTTTCATTTCCTGTGCTGTCAGCAATGGGAATCAACAATCAGTAAGTAAGCAAATGAAATCTGAATCGTGTGAATGCCACGATAATAGAGTCATGTGTTGGTTGTAAACACAATTTGAACATAGAGTGAGTCCTGGTGATGGTTTATGGGTTGAAAAACTGCACAGGAGAAGTCTGGAGTTTTATCTATGACACAACTAAACTGGCAAAATGTGAAAGGAGCATTTTTGAGGCTCAAGACAATTTTGGATTAATGGATTAAAACATTAATTAAAACGTGAATGAAACAAAATGCAACCATGTTTTTGAGCCAGCACTGGTATAGTGGTCAGAAGAAGTCAGTTTTAAACTAAAACTATTTTCTGATCTATGTTCTAATGTTGTTTCATCATCACAAACAGACCTGGAGTTGTGTTTTGTTTCATTCACACATGTTTAACACACAAACTCTGTAAGTAAATGTTTGTTTATCTACATCTCCAAAGCTCAAAATACTTAACAAATTAACAGTTACATTTTACCTTTCATTCAATAGAGATCGGCAATTTCAGGGCTGCAATTATCCCAATGATTGTAGCGAAGGTGTGTGGAGTTTAAAAACACAGTGGAGCACTTACTGTATTACCATATGACATCACAATTTGGAACAGAGTGTTTCCAGTTTGAGAGAAGAACTCAGTCTAAATCTCTGTGAATGAAACAAAACACAGCTCCAGGTCTGTTTGTGATGAGAAAACAACATTAGAACATCAGAAAAACAGCGTCACACGGGGCCTTTAAATCATTTCTCTCAGTGAAAACATTATATCGAAGAAAACTCTGTCAAAATATGCCAAACTTGACATTGCACAACAGTCTAAACGTCTCATAAGTGAATGTAAAAGTGTCTGATTGGTCTGAGCCCCTCCCTGCTCCGTCTGTCCACACCTTTTGTCCTCGGCTCTAAAGTGGTCGCCGTGACAATGGACGAGGCTGAACCGCGCTGAACATCTTTTTGAAGCTCCATCAGCAAATATTGACCCAGTATGAAAGAGAGCAGGCCTGCCCCATGACGCCACACAGACTGCAGCTGCACTGGGCAAACAGCGGGCACACGGGAGGGGGCGGGGCATGTGAGGGCGGGGTCTATGTGAGGGAGGAGGCGGGGTCCACATAAGGGAGGAGGCGGAGACATCTTTAGATTAGTTTAAATCGATGACAGGGGATATTTGGACACTGTTCCTAAAACAAAATACTGAGCAGAGACCGAAAAGGATCAGACTGAAGCTTAATTATTAGAGAAGGTGGGTAGAGGGCCAAATGTTTTACTCAAGTAATGTTACTTCAAAATAAAATGACTCAAGTAGAAGTCTGTGGTCTAAGAGTTAACTCATTTTTAACCCTCCTGCAGCCCTAGGTACATTTTTGTAGCCAGGTTGGTGCAGCCTAGTGCCTCCGCTCAATTTCATTTCTCTCCAGCGACTAGATCAGGAATCAAAATACACTAGATCAGGGGTGTCAAACATGCGGCCCGGGGTCCGGATCCGGCCCTCCAAGACCTTTAATCTGGCCCTCAGCTTATTTTCTACTAAAATATTTTAATTATATTTTCTATTAAAATCTTGTTAATTTTCTGTGGTGTTTATCACAGCAGCGTCTCCAGCGTCTCTGTACGTGGCCCCTCCCACCAGAGCAGCACAAATGAAGACTTGTCTCTTTCCAAACGCTCTTAAAGGACGATTGTTTTGACTGTTGACCGTGACGCCCTCATCAGAAAAATGTCCAACATGAGAAAAGTGGAGCCGAGTGCAGGATTTTACAACAAAAATGGACTTATTCCTATTTGTATACAAGTTCATGTTAAAACTTTGTGTTGAAATTGCATTTTTCTTAAAGTTTCAGGTTGTTCATGATATTTTGTAAAAGAAAGAGTTCATCAATTAAAAAAGATTTCTGTAATAGATTTGTGTTTCTCTGCACAAATATTTGAACTTATTGTTATTTTTGGGGTTTATATGAGATGAGTTTTCTGATTCGGCCCCTTTGGGATCAAAGTCGGTTGGATACGACCCCCGGACCAAAATGAGTTTGACACCACTGGTCTAGAAGGTTCGTAAAAACCCTGGAAGTGCGAGTTCGGACACCAGCCAATCAGTGAAGAGTCAAATATTCAGTGTTGTCAACGATTCCCCAGATCGAGGATTTAAAGCTGGAACAAAGAGAATGTTTGCAGAATTTTATCAAGGGGAAAAACGTTATTGTCCTTCTTCCAACGGGATTTGGGAAAATCTTAATATACCAGTTAGCCCCGTTACCAGCGCATTACATACGTCACGACCAAATAACAGCGATTGGTTAAATGATAAAAAGTACCCACCTACCATGTTCTACAAAGTGAAACCAGCTGATGAATCAGACTAACATTTTTGTACATCTCAACTTTTCTTGCATAACTTTGGCTATATTGCACCAAATAGCACCAAAATTGGTCAGTTTGTGTGTATTTTGTGGTGTATTTTTAATTTCTGTGTTTTCTTTGAAGATCACATTAATTGAACGGTCTATAATCCAAATACTCACACCCGTGGTCCTTAGGTACATTTTTGTCCCATTGACTTTTCAAAATGTTGAAAACCTTTCAATTTTTTAGTTTGTTTGTTTTAGTGAATTTTTAAATTTGTTGATAAGGTTCTTTTTACTGTGTATCTTTCATTACAAGGTTATATCAATAGAATAGAATAATGTAGAATAATATCAATAGAAAGACATTTGTACATATGAGTCCACACTGAAGGACAGAGATGTGGATGTTTGAGGTTAAAATGATCTAGAAATAGAGATAATCCCAACACAAACAAATAAAAATTACTTGAAACATATAGTTATGCACATCATTTGAGACTTTTGCTGTCAAAAACGGCATTTAAGGGGTTAAATTTTAAAAATATTATATCATATTTGGTATGTATGATTAAGACAGAAGTAAATGAAGACACTGATATAAAAAGTTGGGCAAAAATCCGTACTGCATAAAAATATTGCAGTATTTTTTTTCCAGTTCCCATTTTTGTCACAGAGGAGCACAGGTGTGATTATTTTAAAAGGTGCACAAGGGTTAAAGGTCCTAGATGACACAAAATGGACTCTTGGAATTGAAGTCATGTTATAATGTTGTTACCTCCTCAAGAACAGACCTGCAGTTGTGTTTTGTTTCATTCACACATGTTGAGGTAACCTTTTATTATTAGTCTGCCTACATCTCCAAAGCTCAAAACACTCTGTTCCACCTTGTGATGTCATGTAGTAGTAGTTTTCACGTTAACAGATACTTTTTACCTTTAGTTCAGGAGAGATTGACAATTCCAGGGCTGAAATCCTCATCCTCATCCACTGTTTTTAAACTCCATAGGATGGAGTTTAAAAACAGTGGAGCACTTCTTGCATTACCACATGATGACATCACAAGGTAGAACTCAGGATGAGGGCCTGTTTACACGAGAACGCTTGCGAGTAAAAATGACAAAATATTTTATCAGAAGTACCTTTCGTTTAGACCAGGCATGTCCAAACTATGGCCCGGGGGCCAAATGTGGCCCTCAGACAAATTTTTTTGTCCCTCAGACTTCCAGGTGAATTGGCCCAAATGACCTTGCATCAATGAAAAATTTACTTTTTATTGCAAGTTTTGTTGAAAATCTACCTTGATAAAGTGAATATTGAATATTTAGTGTGTAGTTTTAAGGATCTTAGCATGAATAAAGGCTCATTCTAACCTGTTAAACCTGCACATATTTCAATTATTCCCTGTATTGAGCATCAGTCTACTCCCCTCGATCAGCCCCCTGCTTCATCTGTGTTTAGACATGTGGCCCTTGATGAAAAAAGTTTGGACGCCCCTGGTTTAGATGGTGGTGGCATTTTTGGGGCTGAGAAATGCAAAAATCTGAAACCACCCTCCAGAGTGGAAAAACTGAATACACTCCACCGTAGTGTTTCCATCTACACTGCCCAAGACGCAAAACTCTGGTCAGATCCGCTCAGGTCGTGTACACGTTTACGTCACATACATAAGTACACAGAAACCTGGCATGCAAACCCGATCTAATTCCACACACTTTTGCATCACATTATGCCACAGTTGGGACCAAGTCTTTGTTTCACAAGTCTCAAGTAAGTCTCAAGTCTTCCAGGAGTGAAATTATCCAAATGATTCTACCTTAAAAACACGATGGAGCACTTACTGTCTGTATTCCTACATGATGACATCACAAGGTGGCAGAGGTGGGACCAAGTCTTTGTTTTGTAAGTCTCAAGTCTTTGACCTCAAGTCCAAGTCAAGTCCCAAGTCAAATACAGGCAAGACCAAGTCAAGTCTCAAGTCACTGGCCCATAAGTCCAAGTCAAGTCCAAGTCGTCTGCTTTGAACTTCAAGTCATTTCAAGTCTTTAAACCAAAGTACCAAATATAGCTTAGACTTTTGCAATTTGTGGGACTTTTAAGATAAATTGTACTTAAAAAAATCATAGTATATTTATATATGTGTATTTATAGCGTATATAAGAGTTGTAGATATTCATTTAGTCTTGACAAGTTCTTGGTGTGAATCATTATGATCAGAATAGAAATAATTCAGATTTAAAAGTGCTTCTCGGGTCTTCTCAAGTCACAGGCCTCAAGTCTGAGTAAAGTCTCAAGTGTTTGACCTTCAGATTTCCTCGACAAAAGTCTGTTCATGGAGACTTGGCTCAACAAACAATTTGAAGAGAACAAACAAGAATTTTCAGGATGTGTTTGGTACATTCTTGTTGTTTAAAAAAGCATGACAATATCAAGTAATCCAAAGTATTCAGATTACATTACTCACTTTAAGTAATTTTGTGAATTATGTTACAAACTACATTTTGGGGTATGTATCTGTATCTGTAATCTGTAGGGGAATATATTTTAAAAGTAATCTTCCCAACACTGCTCAAGTCCAAGTCAAGTCCCAAGTCTTAGTCCATTTTATCAAGTCAAGTCCCAAGTCTTAGTCCATTTTATCAAGTCAAGTCCCA
The DNA here is from genome assembly GCF_026225935.1 of Boleophthalmus pectinirostris. NCBI lineage: Eukaryota > Metazoa > Chordata > Actinopteri > Gobiiformes > Gobiidae > Boleophthalmus > Boleophthalmus pectinirostris. Next base: position 3,732,371 of record NW_026571473.1, on the reverse strand, counting down.
AGTCTTAGTCCATTTTATCAAGTCAAGTCCCAAGTCATAGTCCATTTTATCAAGTCAAGTCTCAAGTCTTAGTCCATTTTATCAAGTCAAGTCCCAAGTCTTAGTTCATTTTATCAAGTCAAGTCTCAAGTCCTAAAAATAGTGACTCAAGTCTGACTCCAGCCCAAGTCACGTCTTGCAAGTCCCCACCTCTGCTGTATAATTTCCTCCTGAAAACACTTGTCTAAATGCGGAATAAAAAGTGAAGACGCAACGCCACTTTTGCGCCTTCTGTTCAGACCTTCATCGTATAAATGTTGTCGAAAGCTGCAGGGTTTGAGAGTTAAACATGTGCGATTGAAACAAAACACAACTCCAGGTCTGTTTGTGATGAGGAAACATAACATTGATCAGAAAATAGAGCAACATTTTTTTTAAAAACTGTTCTTACAGTAGAAGAGAGCACTTGAGGTCATCTGTAAAACTCTTCCAGAGATCTGCCCTTTTATCAAATACACACAATTTCTTATATGTTCTGAAGTTCTTTTTTTTTTTTTTTTTACAAACCTCTCCGTTCCTCTCTGATTTTGAACATATTCTAAAGTGATTTTGTCCTTCAGGTGGACCGAGAGCAGCAGAGGCTTTGGGGAGGCCCTGTGTGACAAATCCAACACACCCTCAGGTCCTTGTGCTAAGCTCCTGTTTGGAGAATGAGGTCAGTATTGGACAAGGTAATCCTGATAAATAGGTTTGTGTGGCTCTGTGTGCTTGTGTGAGGTACAGACCTGCACTGTGAACGGAATATTAGATAGACTGATATTTTTAAACCCTCTTAGCAAATACAATCACGGCAAGACTCACAAAACAAACAAATACGAGGAGTTCATTTGCAAAAACAGATCCAAAGCCATTTAAAAAGGCCATTGGAAGTTTGCAGTTTACTCTTTTAAGAGCAATGTTTTCAAAAGCCAAATGTATTTTACTATTATCAAAATATTATCAAATCCCTCTTTGATAAAATCCATTAGAAACTGTATTCACTGATAGTACCAGGGCAGTAGACAGTAGTCAGTAGTCTGTTCATTTATATTAGAGGGGCGCTCATGAGAAGCTTCTTGCCCCTGGTCCCCAAGTTTTTGTCGACGGGCCTGACTGTAAAAACAAAATGAAAAATAGTTTTCAGCAAATTTTCAAAACTGAGATATCGGTTTTTGCAATTGAACTCCTCAAAATGCTTAAATTCTATTTTAAACAACAATAAGAATACAGAACAGTTTTGGTCACTTTAGGACGAATATTTCACATTTTCATTTTTTGGAAAACACTTTATAAACTCCTCATCCATTTCCCTCTGCTGTCAGCAAAGGGAATCAACAATCAGTAAGTAACAAATGAAATCTGAATCCTGTGAATGGGATGATAATAGAACCATGTGTTGGTTGTTAACACAATGTGACCATGGAGTGAGTCCTGATGATGGTTTATGAGGCTCAGAGAAGACGACTTTGGATTAATGAAACAAGTGAATGAAACAAGATACAACCATGTTTTTAGATGCAAGAGGTGCAGATGCAGTTTAGGAAACCCATCGACTGAAACACGCTGGGACTTTGTAAGTTGTCCATTAAGACATGCCGTAAATGAATAAAGGCATTTTATTTTAACCAGTGAGTGCCTTGGGTTTTTTGCATCTTTTAACTGACTTCGCCTCCCAAAGAGCAACACTGAGTTTTATCTACTGTGTATTATCCTCTGGAGGTCCAGGAAGCATTTCTTTTTAAATCTTTCTTATACTACAACCATGTTTTTGATGAACCAACACCAGTATAGTGGTCAAAAGAAGTCAATTATCCATAATATGTGTACTTTAAAGCAATGTTTCCCAAAGACTGGGTCACAAGAGATTTTTTTGAGTCGCCTTGTAACAATCTGCATGTAGAGTTCTGACACTGATCTGCTGCTGTGTCTCCAACTGGAACACACTACAAAAACGTTTTGACATGTTAAGACATGTTTTGTCATCATTTCAAATGAAAATCAAATCACTGACTATTTTGTTCCAGTATTGCTGGTTGAATTGAATATTGAAAAGAAAAAGAAATGTGCTACGTTTAATGTCCAAATAGGCGACTCATGGATCATTTTATTTGTTGCTTCAGTGACTGTTTTTCATTGTTTAAAACTTGAGTAATACTAATTGTCACTCAGTCAACAATAAAATATCCTCATTAATGTTCAATAATGCTCAAATCCACTTTATTTTGGGATTTTTAAAAATATTGTCTATTGACTTGGGTCGCGAAGGTTTGTGACTTTTAAAATATGGGTCCCTAGAAAAAAAAAGTTGGGAAAACACTGATTTAAAGTGACCATGTTGCTCTCATTTCTGATCTATGTTCTAATGCAGTTTCCTCGACACAAACAGACCTGGAGTTGTGTTTTGTTTCATTCACACGTTTAACACACAAATCTGCACATTTAGCGTGAGTTCTTCTCAAACTGAAAACACTCTGTTCCACCTTGCAGATGTGGGACTTGCTAGTCATGACTTGGACTCGAGTCAGACTTGAGTCACTATTTTTAGGAGCTGAGACTTGACTAAAATGGACTAAGACCTGGGGGACTTGACTTGGACTTGAAGGTCATTGACTTGGGACTTGACTCGGACTTAAGGCCTGTGACTTGAGACGACTTTTCTCTTTACATATAAATGTAATTATAAATGTGGTGCTGAATTTACCAGGAGCAAACTGGAACATGTCCCTTCCACTTCAGTTCCATCCAAACTACCAAACAGAAGTACTGTGGTATGATATTCTCAAATGTACTACAGTAAATTACAGTAATATACAGTACAATACAGTAGATAGGTAATAGGTAATAGAGGGATCTAGCTTTTCTACAAGTCTTCAATAAATACTCATATATAAATATACCATGACTTTTTAAATACAATTTAGTTTAAAAATCATCGCAAAATTGCAAAAATCTAATGTATATTTGGTACTTTGGTTTAAAGACTTGAAATGACTTGAAGCTCAAAGCAGACGACTTAGACTTGACTTGGACTTATGGACCAGTGACTAGAGACTCAACTTGAACTTGCTTGTCTTTGACTTGGGACTTGACTCGGACTTGAGGTCAAAGACTTGAGATTTACTTGAGACTTGCAAAACAACAACTTGGTCCCACCTCTGCCACCTTGTGATGTCATCATGTAGTAATACAGAAAGTGTTGCTCCATTGTGTTTAAGATAGAATCATTTGGATAATTTCACTCCTGGAATTGCCAATCTCTTCTGAACTAAAGGTGTGGGGAAGCTGGCCAAAGTGGTCAAAAGAAGGAGGCAGACAAAGAAATGTCCATTTGTCCATTACATATTTACAAATAAAAAAAATAATAATAATAACTGTGCTTAAATAAAGACAAAAGCAACAGAAATTAAGGAAACAAAAGGAAAACCCCACGTGCAACTGAACAGCTCACACTTTTATAGTTCCCAGACAGGAAGTCCCTCCCCCTGGGTCAGCACCAACACACACAGGTTAGTTTGTTTATCCACTTCCCTGTTTCTAGGTGTGCTCTATATTCTCTTATGACGGCCTATATCCCCTTTAAATTAAACAGTGCTCAAAATAAACCTAGAAACACTGAAATAACAAAAACATACAAACAAAATCCATAAAACAAAAAGAACTGAACCTGAATCTTCCCTAAACATGATCTGGCCCAAAACCTCCCCCAAAGCCTAAAAAAATGGCTGATGAAGGTCACGCCCCCTCTTTGTCTCCAGACCATGTCAAGTAACAGGTAAGCTGGGAAGTTGTCTGTATAACAAAATGAATAGAGTTTTTAGTTTTTAGTTTTTTTGTTAAGTTTAGTTTATTTTACTTATTTAGTGTCATGCACCATTTAGTTGGGGCCCAGCCCACATGGGATTGTAAGACACATAAAACAATAAGCCGACAGATCACACATCAAACATAAAGTGTCGTCTTACGGAGGTCCCAGCACAAACTGAACCAACTTGAAAACATTACATTTAAACAAATCCTCCAGTCTCTCCTCATCAGACACAGCAAAAACCAACAGTAAGACACATTAAACAACAACTGACAGAGCAGGTCATGATACGAAGGACAGTAAAAACAGAAACAGAAAAAGATATAACCAAATCAAATGTATTTAAAGTAACTGGTGTGAAGTGAATAGCTTAACTAAACAAAGACTAAATCAAACAATCCCGGGATAGTCATATTTAGCTGTTTAGTTGAATTATTGATATATATGATCCCAGTCAAGCAGAAGTAAACAACAAGGCCAAAAATTCAAGTTAATTCATCTGATATAAAAATGTATTGAACAGATACATATGTACTCTAGTTTATGAAACTGTTGACCTTTTTCCTGTACCATTTTTGGTTCTAAAGTTCCATATGTTTTAAACAGACCATGTATGAAACATGGAACAAAAATTATTTCCCAAATTTCAAAGACCTGCAAATCATGTCAATAAATGGATGTATTTCATCATATCTTGTGTTATTCCATCTTTGAACTGTTGATGAAGGTTCATGATTTAAAAAAAAAAAGTATTTAAAATGATAAAAATTTGCTTGGAAGGACTGACATATTTTATAGAAATAGTTTCCTTTCATTTTGAAGTAATATTAAAGTATTCAGAATAAAAAAGCGACAAATGATGTAAAATTCCTGCACCTTCTACTTGTTTGCACAATTTTCCCTCTGTTACTTTTCCCTCCGTTACCATGACCTTTCTTAATAAAAAATCTCATGAGTCAAAAAGTAAGAGGTTTTTCAACCTAATCTTGTACCATATGGTAGAAAACTATATGAAGCAAATATTCAAACCAGTTTGTTAAGGATATGGAAGTGAGAACCAAGAGTTATCACTGTTTGGATTTATTGCCCAAAAAGTGCTGCATATTTCATTCCTTCCGTTACCGACATGAGTTTTTAAATTTTTTGTCAACAACTTGAAAGAATATCACAGGTTTAACTTGACCCTGTTGGAGTGTAACTCTTTCCTACATTCTGATACTTTACTTATTTCAATAGTCCCTCTAGTTTCTGAATAAGAGACATTTGAATGTCAAAAATCTGACCCTGTTTCCCTCCATTACCACTTGACTGGACCCAGATGTAAAATGAAATGAAATGTGAGAAACTAGGGACAAAGGCTGTCTTTGTCACAAAAGGGAAAATGACTTGAAAACTACCGCTGCATGACATCACAAGGTGGAACAAAGCATTTGGAGCTTTAGAGATGTAGACAAACTAACAATAAAGAAACACTCAAACAAATGTGTGAGTGAAACAAAACACAACTCCAGGTGTGTTTTTGAGGCGGAAACAACATTCTAACACGACTTAAAGCTCACGAGAGTCAATTTTGCGTCATATTGGTCATTTCAAATCTCTTTGCGTTTAGTTTACGTCTTGTTTTTCTTTGGCTAGAGCTCCATTCATAAGAGTTGATTTCTCTCTACAACAGCACACTGACCCACACAGCCTTAGTTACAGTTGAACTCTCTTTCACTGTTCAAAGCGTCGACAGCCTCTGCTCCGATGCCAGTCCTGTGACAGAATGACTAAATGCCCCAACCCCACAAACAAAGCCCCATATGCCCAAACTGTGCCCCGCGCCAAGCCCCCCGACCACCCCCCCGGACCACCCCTCAGCTCCCCGCTCTGGGCCAAGGCTAATTTTGTTGCTAGGTTTTACCTCCTGGCTCGTCTCCAGGCTCCTTCGTTTGGGTGGAGTGGACTGTTGGACCCGGTCAGATTTATCATGCAAAGAGGAGAGGTGGTTCCCAGTGAGAAGAGGAGGAGGGGGAAGGGGGGTGGGGGGGTGGGATGTGAGGTAAACGGGGGCGTGTGGGGGTGAGGAGGGGGGCAGGAAACAGAAGAGAGGGTCCACTGTCCCGAACGAGGCTCTTTAATCACGGTCTCGTTTTTGCTGCCGTCGCTGATGGCGGAACACTTCTCATAAGAGGAAAAAAGGAAAAGGAAAAGGAAGGAGGAAGATGAGGAGTTGGAAAACTGAGGTTCTCAGACTGTGGTGCCGGTCCCGACATCGGTACACAAGCTTTGACCCTCTACACAAAGTAAACATTTTAAAAAGTGTAGTAGTTTTGACTAAAATATTCCTTATATTACTTATATTTCTGTGAGTTGTTGTACAGTTGTAGGGAGTATTATCTGTTCCATAAGGGTGAGTTGTTTTAGAGTTGTAGGGAGTATTATCTCTTACATAAGGGTGAGTTGTTGTACAGTTGTTGGGAGTATTATCTGTTACATAAAAATGAGTTGTACAGTTGTAGGGAGTATTATCTGTTACATAAAAATGAGTTGTACAGTTGTAGGGAGTATTATCTGTTACATAAAAATGAGTTGTACAGTTGTAGGGAGTATTATCTGTTCCATAAGGGTGAATTGTTGTGTCATGACTTGTTCAAATTGTGTTGACTGTGATGTGTGTTGTTTTCATACAAGTTACGTTGAAATGGAATTTTGTGGTGGATTTCATTATTTTACATTTGTCAAAGGGATTATGAAGTAGAACGACCACAGCACTGACACTATTTAGAGAAGAAACAATCTGAATAGTGTTGAATAATAGGGATGTAACAATAACTGAAATATCGTGATATCGTATCATCAAAGTTCTCACAATAATATCGTGGACCATCACAATATATCAATTACAAGTCTCTTTGCTTAAATTAAGAGTTATGGTGCAGTATTAGCTAAAAAAACAGAGGGAACTACATAGACCATGATCCTTTGCTCCATTTCAGTACAGACTATATGAAGAAATGATTGTTCTAAGCACTTTTAAGTCTTTGTTCTTTGGGTTAAAGGTTGTATAGAGGATTTTTTAAGAGAAGTGAAATACAGCAACAGTCCTTGTGCATGCGTGACACCACCTCCCTCCTCCACAGCTCCCTCAGTAGAAACACCTCCTCCTCCTGCCTCCTTACTCTAGAAATCACACTTGTTTACATCTGGTGTGTGTTCAGAATGACTGTTGAAGTGACCTGTCTAGAAATAATTTAGCGACCGACACGTCAGTTTTTAAAATCCTTCGTCTGCTTCAGTCGCGCCTTCGCTGAAAGGAATCTCCAAGAATCACCTCAGTTTGGCTTCGCTCCTTTTCCCCTTCTCTTCTTCTTTCAGCGACCTCAAAAACTGACTTTCTTTTTGCGGTGCAGATTTTAGTCCACCATCGTGACAAACTTTGCGCGAACTGCGAGAAAGCGACAGTTTGAAAAAGCCTCTAAGAAGCGCTGCATAAACCACGTAATCCCCGAGTCAGTTGCACTAGAAACGTAGGGAGTTTGATTGACAACCTAACAGGAAATAGAAAATGAGGCAGCCTCGTTATCTATTGGCTGATGTTTATCTGGCCTCACTACGTCCACAGTTGATAGATTTTCATTCTTTTTTTTTTATGGTCATCATAATTACAAGGCTGCTGCATCTCTGTAATGGTATTTTAAACTTTCACTGACAATTTGAAACGAAAAAAAAAATCCTCCATACAACCTTTAAAGCTTGTCAAGGCATTTTAAGAGGAAAAAGTCATATGTACACTGTTTTGTTTAGCCTGATTCATCTGCCAGTTTCACTTTGTAGAAACTGTCTGACCTTGCAGCATGAGGATTCGTTTGCTCGACGGTAGGTGGATACTTTTTTTTAATTTAAGCAATCGCCGATATTTGGTCGTGACGTATATAATGTGCCAAATTCCTCTTGTAATACACCAAACATTCTCTTTGTTCCAGCTTTAAATCCTCGATCTGGGGAATCATTGTCAACACAGAATGTCTGTCTTTGTCTACATCCATCTCGACGCTTTGTTTACTGTTGTGCTGTTCCACAAAAGGGACCCAGACAGACGCGATGAGTTTGACGTCATGGCTTCACAGCTCACAGCTGATGGGCTGGTGTGTGATCTAAAACTTTCAGGGTTCTTACAGTTGTAGGGAGAATGATCTGTTATTCCCTACAAATGTCCCGCACTGTTGGGGTGGGACATTACGAACTGTCTAGTGTATTCTGATTCCTGACCTAGTCGCTGGAGAGAAATGAAATTGAGCGGAGGCACTAGGTGGCACCAGCCTGACTAAGTTTTATTAGCATCCACAAAATATTGCAGTAATTATCGTACTGTGAGATGCATCTTTTGAAAATATCGTACCATGAGATTTTGATATAGTTACATCCCTGTTGAATAGTGTACTGAAAAGTGTAACATGAAGAACACTGTGCACTATTTCTACTTTATATAGTGTTAAAACATATCAATATAGTGTTATTAATTTTTCACTCTACACTAGTGTAAAAAATCTAATCTTAATTAGTGTCAAATTCAACTATGAGGAGTGTGGTTACATCACTTTACCAGTCCTGAGCCTTGTACACTTTGGAAAGTGTAGTTTTTACACATTTTAGTGTGGAGCCCATATGACATTAGTCTGATTCATCTGCCAGGTTCACTTTGTAAAAAAGGTCTGATCTTGCATTGTTAGAATTCATTCGCTCAACGGCAGGTACTTCTTATCATTTAACCATTCGCTGCTGTTTGGTCTTGACGTATGTAATGTGCCGCTAACGGAGCTAACTGGTATATTCAACTTTTCCCAAATCCCACAGGAAAAAGGCACTAGGTGGCACCAGCCTATAATATGGTAAAAGTGTTCAAATTGACAGTATATGAGTTGGATTCACACTCTTGAATTTGTTGTGCAGTACTGACCTTTTTTATTTTGCTGACTGTTTTTATATTTGTGTTTACTCACACCACAAATGTGTTAAAAGAAGCCTCTGAGCCTTTTCAGGAGGTCTCAAACTATAATAAACACTGCTCTAACAACAATCCAATCCACTTTATTTCTATAACACATTTCATAAACAAAACCGTTTCCAAAGTGCTGCACAAATACAAATCAAACATATTCAAGAGAAAGAGAAAGCTCCTCTAACTCCTCATTAAGACAAACAAATAAGATCAAGAACACCAATAAATAATCAAAAGGTTAAAAAAACATAAAAATAAATTAAAGACACAGAGGAACTGTCTGTTACAACACAAATTAAATATCTCGGGCATATCATCAGTGTGGACATGACAGATGATGATGACATGTACAGACAGTGGAGGACGCTCTGTGCTCAGGCAAATCCTCTTATGCATAAGTTTGGTTCTTCTACAAATTATGCAAAGTTGTTATTGTTTAAATCATATTGTACACTGCTGTACACAGCTCACCTCTGGACTGATTATAAAAAAGCCAGTTTGCAAAGACTGCAGGTGCCTATAATGATGCTTTACGGGTGTTTTTGAGGAGCCACGATGGACAAGTGCGACTGAAATGTTTGTTACTGCACGAGTGAACACTTTGCAAGCTGCACTAAGAATTTTAATGTACAGTTTTATCTGCAGACTGAACAAATCAGACAATGAAATAATAATGTTACTCACAAATTTGAGATTCAGTGCAATAAAATATCAGTCCAGTATGTGGAGACACTGGTGTGGTTGTCTTTTAAAAACATAAATGTTTATTGTTTTGTATTGTCACTGTCCTTGTCTGTTTTTTAAATGGACCATGAGTCCGGAATAAAGATGATGATGATGATGATGACACAACTCACACAGTGTTAAAAGCCAGAGAATAAAATCGTGTCTCAAGACGAGACTTAAAACTCTGTAGCTCTGATAAAAAGTGCAACAGTGGAAGGCAATGCTCCGTCTTAGGACTGTAACGATAATCAATAAATCGATTGATCGTATGATAAATTTTAACAAGCTTGATAACTTTTCCAGCCAGGATAAATTCTATTTGCAGCTTGTTTGTTTTCCTCGCTCTCTCTCTCGCTCTTTCTCACTCTCAAAGAGACTGAATGTTAGGTTTCTATCGCTCTCTGACTCCTCTCGTTTAACAAGTGGAATGACGCTTGAACCAAATGCGTGTGTTGTCTGAGTGCAGAAACACAAGCTAGAGCCGCTGTCAGAACCAAAACAGTTCATCACGGAGTGACAAAACAAGCCACGATGCCGAATCAACACGAGTGAACAGGACACGTCTCAACAGTCACATGCGTCAAATGCAGCGAGCGCACAAATGACGAGAAGAAATGTCCCAAACCCCAACAGCCGATAAACCCAAACCTGAGCGACACAACTAGCCCCACCCCCAGGAGAACCCGAAATCCCGAAACCAAACCGACATGACACCAGACAGGACAGAGGCTCCCTCATAGAGAAACAGCATCCTGCGTCGTGCGGGTTAATACGAACACTTCAAGACCAAAATGACGAGACTCACAGCAACAGCCACACAAATAGGAGGAGACAAAATACTCCAGTGTAAGTCAATCACTAAAATCACTTTTAAGGACAATTTTGTTACAGAGACTTAATAATCCATTTTATTTATTGCTTTGGTTGTGTTTGGTTCAACAGTGGTTTATTCAAGTGCATTTTTGTGAACAAGTCCTTGCTGTGAGCCAGACACATTAGACTAGTCCTGTGTTAAGTCTGTTTTATTTAGGCCTGTTGTTTTTGTTTGTCTTACAGTTCCTGTGTTAAATGTTCTTTAGAAAATAAGGTTTATTGATCTTTGAGAGGATGTATTTGCATTTTTATTTCATGGTCATTATATTAGTTGAAATTGGTCTCAAAATGTCAATATTATCGTTTATCGCAATAAATTCTTGGTCAATTAATCGTCCTGCAAAATTTGTTATCGTTACAGGCCTACATCTTAGTCCGGAGTACCTCGCTGGAGGATTTGCCGTTTCCTGGTGCAGTCATACAGTATTTCGTATTTTAAGTTAACATCCAAACTCCCGGGCTCAGACACGCCCCCCTATGTGTCAAAAGTGTCAGAAAAATCCCATTGGTTTTGGTGTGAAATGAGTTCAGAAATAAGTCCTCGTCTGCAGATTAACATCAGCGGCTAATTAATGCTATAAATCCTGTCAGTTTTTCTAATGACAGTGGAAGTGCCGCGGCTTCACGGAGCAGCGCTGATCTGGAGCAGAACATTGGGTTTTCTGGCTCTCAAATGTCCCTGATGTGAAGAGAGGAGCTGTGCGTCGTATTCGTTTTCTAATAAAAGTCTAAAAGAAAGAAAATATGACAGAGGAATGAAAACTTTTTGGTTTTGTTGACAAGTTGGCAACAAAAGTCATTTTCTGATTTATGTTCTAATGTAGTTTCCTCATCACAAATAGACCTGGAGTTAACATATTCAGTCAGAGTGCCTCGGGTTTGTACCTTGCCCACTTTTACGGTTTCCTGTAAGGGTAATTTTCTGTTTAAACCCGCCTGGAGTTGTGTTTTGTTTCATTCGCACAATCCAAATTTAGACTGAGTTTTTCTCTCAAAAGGAAAACTCTCTTTTCCACCTTGTGATGTCATGTGGTAATACAGGAAGTGCATATACACCGCAAAACTGGAAGGTTAAAATTTCAGGGTAAAATATTTCGGTAACACTTTATAATAACTAGACCTTATTTAGCCTTAATAAAGCAAGAACAAAGAATTAATTAATGATGATTCATGCTCAGTAACTACTTAATTACTACCTGAATTAGCACTTAACTTGCACTTAATTCGCCTGTGCTGTAAATAGTTACTCATAAGTATTTCTTAGGCTACGTTCAGACTGCAGCCTGAAGTGACCCAAATCTGATTTTTTGGCCTCTATGTTCCTGTTTCTGATCTTTTAATGTCAGTCTGAACGACACAGATCCGATTTTTTCAAATGTGACCCAGGGCACTTGGATATGTGCTCATGAAACTGATACATATCTGATCTTTTGACATGTGACTTCAGTCTGAACGGTCAAAGTGCATTCATCCGACCTATAGCCGATAGGCTTCCAGGTGCTCATATCGGCTGATAATATCGGCCAACCGATATATCGGTCGGGCTCTATTCAGTTCATTACATAAAGAAGGAGGAAAATAACAAAAGGACGACAGCAGCAATAAGTTTTAAGAAGGATGTAAAAAGGGTTGCACCTCTGAGAAAAGTGTATAAAGTTTGTGGTGAGGGGATTTACAGCCTGAAAACAGATAGAATAACTGTAAAATATAAAGTTGACTACTTCACGGATTTCACCTATCGCGGGTAATTTTTAGAACGTAACCCCCAGGATAAACGAGGGACACTGTACTCTCACCTCCAACCTGTGCACATGACCTCCCACTTGTCCCGAAGGAGATGGAAAACTAAGAATTTCTTGTATAAGTCATTGTTAAATGTGCATTTGTGTTTCAGCATGTTGCAGACTGACCGACTGTAAATGAAAACCTGGACATTTGCATCACTTAAAAAAAAAACCCGGATACCCAGGACAGGACGCAAAATGCGGACATGTCTGGGGAAAAAACGGACGTTTGGTCACCCTAGTATAACCACACCAGAGGTCACATCTGCATGTCCCCAGACGTCCAGCAAACACAAACAGAGCCCCCTCCAGAGCGCAAACAATCCAAAAGATTCTAGTGAAAGTGTATGGAGTTTAAAAACACAGTGGAGCACTTCCTGTACCACTGTTAACCTGAAAACTACCACTTCATGATGTCACCAGGTGTGTCACAAACTGGCTCAGGGTTCGGACAAGATGGAGTCTACACATGTTTAAAAGGAGTTACAGAAGCAGATATTTATTATTCAAAGTTTAAAATGATGAAAGTTGTGTTCCAGTGAGCAGTAACAGAAAATGAAATAAATCACTGAAATAAGTACATTTAATTGGAGTAATTGGGAGAGAAATGAATTGTTCTTACCCTTTTTTATTGTGTGCCTCAGGTGTTTCAGCTAAAAGAGTCCCCAGGGAGCCGGAGCACCTTAAGAAGGTTCCGGGACAGGCACCCATCTTGTTTGGAGGAGGGTGCACGAATATTTGAGTTCTTTTCTGTTCAGTATTTTTACATTATTAAAGCACTACTAAATGAATAAAAAGATATATATTTTATACCAGATTTGATTGAATATTTGAACACTGTTTTTGATACATTAAACCTTTTATATATTGAAATCATTTACCTGTACTGAGAGGTGG
>NW_026571473.1:3526787-3714287 GCF_026225935.1 Boleophthalmus pectinirostris | reverse complement strand
CCAAACGCTCTTAAAGGACGATCGTTTTGACTGTTGACCGTGACACCCTCATCAGAAAAATGTCAAAAATGAGAAAAGTGGAGCCGAGTGCAGGATTTTACAACAAAAATGGACTTATTCCTATTTACATACAAGTTATTTTAAAAATGTTGTGTTGAAATTGCATTTTTCTTAAAGTTTCAGGTTGTTCATGATGTCACAATATTTAGTCAAAGAAAGAGTTCATCAATTAAAAAAGATTTCTGTAATAAATTTGCGTTTCTCTGCACAAATATTTGAACTTATTGTTATTTTTGGGGTATATATGACATGTGTTTTCTGATCCGGCCCCTTTGGGATCAAAGTAGGTTGGATACGACCCCCAGACCAAAATGAGTTTGACACCCCTGCTCTATGTAGTCCAATCTACTTTTTTTAGCTGGTGGTAATAACCTTAACTCTAACGGAATTGTGAATATTCTGACATCATCCAAAAAATAAGGTTTAAAAGTGTCTGATAACATCATGTCTTCATGCTGTCTGTGCTAAAATGGAGCAAAGGATCATGGTCTATGTAGTCTAATCTACTTTTTTAGCTCATGCTGCACCATAACAAAGAATTTAAGTAAACAGACTTGTGATTCAATATATCGTGAGGACCCATGATATTATTTCTGTTATTGTCACATCCTTATTTGCGAGAACTGGAGTTTCCAATCTGAAATTCTCCTTATCCTCAGCTCTTCTCTTCTCCGTATGTTTTTCCCGACCTATTTCCATAATTCGTATTCTTGCGCGCAGCTTGCACCGCATATACCTCTCCCTGCGTGCGTAATGTTTCTCTGAAAAGGATGCAGAGCCCGCCCCCTCCTAAATGATCGAGGCGCCGCGTGCATGTGTGAAATGAATGAACCCGTGCCTCGCTAACAAGCTAACAGTTTCACATAAATGACTTAATGGGCTGTTCTAGACTGACCCCCTCCCTGACCCTGCTCTCCATCGCGCCCCTGTACTCCCAATGCTCTTACTGGTAATGACTGCTCCATCCATTTGGGAGGCCACCATTGAAACGTAGTATTAATAATGCGTTTGAATAAGCACCGGGCTCATTCTCGGGTCTCTGTGTGAGTGCGTGAGTGTGTGTGTGAGTGAGTGTGTGTGTCAGTGTGTGTGTATGAAGGGGGTTTGTAGAGTAGATCAGTGGATTGGTGCATTTCTTTCTCTGGTCCCTGTTTTGTTTGTAAAGCACTTTTAATATTGGCTGCAAGTCTTCAATTTGCTTTTTATTAATTTGTGAAACCACTATAATTTCATAAGACGATGTTTGCGGCAATTAGAAAAGATTATAATCTTGCGCTCCAGTCTTCCTAGCAAAGAAATTGGACCATAACCAGTATTAAAGTGGCTGGACCGGCATTTTTGTTTTTGTGTATTTGTTGTGGAAAATGTGTCTTGCCCCAGTACAGATATGTTGTATAAGCAGCTCTTGAGGTCAAAATAAGTCTGCTGTGTGTCATCTGAATCTAATAATTACAAAGGTTTTATCGTCCAAGAACCAGGAAGTGCACTGTTAGCCTGCTAGTTTTCATCAGCATTACTGTGATAGCAAAAATCTGGTCTCTGAGAGTGGTGAAAACTGCTTATAAACACTTCGGGATGAATATTTACTGGGCCAATCTCATGCAAATTCAACTTTTCAGAGCTTCCTACCTTCTAAGGCAGGGGTGTCAAACTCATTTTGGTCCGGGGGCCGTATCTAACCTACTTTGATCCCAAAGTGTCTGGATCAGAAAACTCATGTCATATAAACCCCAAAAATAACAATAAGTTCAAATATTTGTGCAGAGAAACACAAATCTATTACAGAAATCTTTTTTAATTGATGAACTCCTTTACAAAATATTATAATATTATGAACAACCTGAAACTTTAAGAAAATATAATTTCAACACAATTTTTTTTTAACATTAACTTGTATGTAAATAGGAATAAGTCAGTTTTTCTTCTTTCTAAAATCCTGCACTTGGCTCCACTTTTCTCATGTTGGACATTTTTCTGATGAGGGTGTCACGGTCAACAGTCAAAACGATCGTCCTTTAAGAGCGTTTGGAAAGAGACAAGTCTTCATTTGTGCTGCTCTGGTGGGAGGGGCCACGTACAGAGACACTGCTGTGATAAACACCACAGAAAATTTACAATGTTTTAATAGGAAATATAATTAAAATATTTTTGTAGAAAATCAATCGAGGGCCACATTAAAGGTCTTGGAGGGCCGGATTTGGCCCCCGGGCCTTATGTTTGACACCTGTGTTCTAAGGCAATGCTCAGACTGCAGCCTGAAGTGACCCAAATCTGATTTTTTAGCTTCTATGTGACCTGTATCTGATCTTTTAATGACAGTCTGAACAACACAGATCTGATTTTTTCAAATGTGACCCAGGACACTTGGATATGTGCTCCTAAAACTCAATCAATCAATCAATCAAACTTTATTTATAAAGCGCTTTTCATACAAAAACGTAACACAAAGTGCTTTACAGTGATTAAAAACAATCCCGCATTTCCATCCACCCACCCACTTATCCAACCCCACACCTGCCCAACTCCACACAACCAAACAACCCCAGCACACACGCACACACACACACTCGCACACACGCACACTACGCACACACACACGCACACACACACACACACACACACACACACACACACGCACACACACACACACACACACACACACACACACACACACACACACGCACACACACACACACACACACACACACGCACACACACACACACACACACACACACACACACACACACACACACACACGCACACACACGCACACACACACGCACACACGCCCTAAGATAGTAAAATACATAAAATCCCCTATAGTAAACATCAGGAGCAGAGAGTCGTCCACCACCACCAGGAACCACCACAGGGTCCAGGGGAGAGATGAAGCCCAGGCACCAACTCTCCACCAGGAGCCCACAGGACAGAACCTGGCAGCCACAGCCGACCTCCGCTCCTGATGCAGAGGCTCCTACAGAGGAACTGATACATATCTGATCTTTTGACATGTGACTTCAGTCTGAACGGTCAAAGTGCATTCATCCACCTACACGTTATCAACAAGACACAAACGTCACTATTCTGCACTGAAGTAGGTGAAAATTGTTAATGAACTCCATGTCACTGAAGTGAAGCACATCAACACTCACGGCTCCGTCTCCACATCCACACGTTCCTTTCAACGGACGTCGCTGCCGCTGCCCCACAAAACACCACAGCCAAAAACCTCGTCCTTCTCCTTCTCAATCTCCTCCTTAAAACAAGTAAGTTGTTCATGTTGTGGCTCTGGTACGAGAGGAACTTTAAAATCTCCAGGTGCTCGATGCTGCGTCCATGTTTGGACAACTTCTGTAAACACAGAGCACGCTCAGTGCGGTTGACGCCGTCGTGTCTCCAGTGCACATGCAGGACACTTTTGGGCCGTTTAATGTTCACACTGGAGTCACATACAAGTCACATTTAACTGGAAATGTGAACGACCTCGCAAAAACATCGGATTTCACAAAAAAATCTGAATTGAGCGTTAAGCCCTGCAGTCTGAACGTAGCCTAAGAGTGCAGTGTGGGCCTTGTATATGTCGCCAAAGTGGTTTTTAGATTGATTCAGTGTTTTTTTTTAACAAATTGCAGCGTATTTCTTCCACCCTCCCACGTGACAACGAACTAAAGCTGCTACAACGATGACGCGGCAGATACACCTATAACGCGTTTGACGTAGCAGAAAGCCCCCCCCGCCGCTCCTCCGCCTCCACCCTGCCTCCACCCTGCCTCCACCCTGCATCGTCTGACAATTCCCACATGAACACCTAAACAAAAGCGACAACATGAGCTAATTAAAAAGTGTTTATTAATACTTTACCAATCAGTAATGTTCAGTTGATGTGGACGTGGTGCTTGAGCTTCGTGCTCCTCAAAGTCCTCGTCCGATTCCAGGTCCAACACATGTGGCTGAACGCGCTGTATCACCATGATGAATAAAAGTTTATTCCTTCCACTATCAGGGTGCACGCCTGTCTCCCCTCCCTCCCTGAGATGGGCGGAGGAAGGGCGGCTCACTCGTCGCCTACGTCACGTTTGGAGGGCGGAGACTGTGCTTTCTCAGGACGGGTGGGCTGGGGGAGGAGCAATAGTCGACCTTTCATAGTTCCTGGTCTGTGACTGTGTCCAAGAAATCAGTAAGATCTCAGAACTATTGTGTAATGGATGTTCCAAAACCCAAATTGTGCTTGTTTATGTGCAGAAGATACAATGTGAAAAGAGTTATTTTGCATGAGATGCTCTTTAAGATGCTCTGAATGCATAAATGAGGAAGAACTTTGGAACACTGCAAACTGTTTACAGTGAACTAGTTCTGTTTTTCATCTTTTTAACACAGTAAAAATCAGGTCTGTCTTTCTATCTACACACCTCTACCTGTAATTGTTGGTCAACATGCCAAATCTCTTACTGCACAAAGTCTCTTACCACACAGAAACATATGAATTGATAGGTTTTTTTTTGCAAGCTGTTTTTTTTATTTCTATATTGTTGCTTGCTCAAGCAAAGTTCAAAGTTAGCTTTATTGTCAATTTCTTCACATGTACAAGAGAATCGAAATTACATTTCTCTCTATCCCATGTGCACAGACACAACAAATAACATCATCTCTAACCACTACAGTAACTACAGATATATAAATGAAGCTAAAGATTCTAGTGTACAGAACAGACAAAAAGGTAAATAGTGCAAGACACAGGCTTTTGGGGAGGGGGGTCTGAGTGAAAGTGTTCTTTGGGGAGTTCTGTTCTTGAAGAGACAGATTTCTGCTTCCTGTCTGCCTGGTGGTTATAGAGGGAAGAGAGTTCAGCATCCTAACAGCCTGGTGGATGAAGCTGTTAGTGAGTCTGGTGGTATGAGAACAAAGACTGAACCACAAACTTATTCAAAAGTTTGTGAGTATAGTGTGAGCATTGTGTAAGTATTGTGTGAGTATTGTGAGCGTACTGTGACTATAGTGTGTGTATTGTGAGAATAGTGTGAGTTGTGTGAGTGTAATTATCCCCATAATGCTCCCTCCTTGTGTCTCTAAAGTCGTCAGAATATTACAGTTTGATGTGAAATAAACGAACTCTGGTTCAGACTAAATGAATCCAAAATCTGTAAATAAAACACACTGAAAAGAAAAAAACAGAAGAGGCGTTTGGAGAAATTGTTTGTATTTTAATTGCTCATCCACGCTCCAATGTGTTTTATTCTAATTAATGGATTAAATAAGACCTTTTACTTAAGTGAATTTGTTTATTTCATTATTTATTGTTTTGTGTTGCACCATATCCTATAGATTTTGGCCACTGCACAAAGAAACACTGAAACAACGTCTTTTTAGGGTCATTTTTGTACGTTCAGTCTGAAGGTGCAGACTGTGACGCCAGATGATGTGTTTTTAACAAAGTCTTCTGGACGTTCAGTATTGACATTTGATTTTCCTAAAGTGATGCAGAAAAGAGGAGCCCCTGTGTGTGTGAATGTTCATGTGTGAAAGTTCATGTGTGTGTGTCTGTGGATCTGATGCTCCAACAATGATGTTTCCCGTGGAGAGTGGGATTTGAACCACCAACCTTTGGATCAGTGAACAAACTCTTTACCAACTGAGCTCCTGTCGCCCTTTTAGACCGTTTTATGGCTGAACTCATAGGCCCATAGAATTAAAATCATCAACCGATAACAAAAATATCCTGTACTCAAATAAATCAAAATCACAAATAATCAAAATGAATATTAATGAATGTTATTTGTTATTATGTTGATATTTGTCATTAATAAATAAAAGTATTATATTCATTAATAATGTCATTTTCCTGCATCTGTGTGATACGTCCTCATGACGTCCACAAAAGTCCACGGTTCAAATGTTTCACTGCAGATTGTCCAACTGGAGTCAGAGTGAGACATCATGTACGCATCATTTGTCGGACGTGACATAGACACGATCTGCACGTCCATAACACGTCTGATGTTTAGTGGGTAACTTCTTTAACTTTCATTTCTTTCCTCTTTTCTCATCCCTTATTCTTTCCATCTTCTTATCCTCTTCTTCCCCTCCTCCTCTCTTCCTGTTTGTTTTTCTAGTTGTTTTTCTTCACGTGTTCAAGGTCTTTTCTGTGCAGCAGAGTTCAGCTCTGAGCCTCAACCGACTCCCACCACACTCCCCCTGTCACACTGTGGACCTGTCACACTGTGGACCTGTCACACTGTGGACTTGTCACAATGTGGACCTGTCACACTGTGGACCTGTCACTCTGTGGACCTGTCACACTGTGGACTTGTCACAATGTGGACCTGTCACACTGTGGACCTGTCACACTGTGGATCTGTCACAATGTGGACCTGTCACACTGTGACCTGTCACACTGTGGACCTGTCACACTGTGGACCTGTGTGTCTCTCAGTGGACCTGTGTGTCTTATTCTCCTCCTCTGTCCTTCTCCCAGCTCTCGTCTCTCAGTGTCTTTGTGTAAAGTTGCAGATTTGACGACAGGATGGATTTTAAAAACAGTTCTTTTCACTTTTCTCTTCATCCAGAAATCAGGATCAGTTTTGTTTTTCTCACTTGTTTTGGAGGTGTGTCGCTCAGAGACGGGGTCAGAGCCAGAGCAGAGGAATGCCCCCCCTGCCCCCCTGCCCCCCTCTACCCCCCTCACCCCTTTCATACCCCCCTGCCCTCCCCTCACCCCTCGTCCAGAGCCTGGTCCCTGTCTGCAGGTTCTGCTCTGGTCACTGCTCTGAATAAACTCGATGTTTTTCACTTTAAAGGTTTCTGCTGCACTCGGGCCTTTTATGATGATGCTGCAGTTACTAAGTTCATACATTATAATTAAAACATCCTTTACTTAAATAATTCAATAGCTGTAACCACAAAGCAAAAACATGGAAAAATATAGAAATACATTTGAAAAGTATTAAAATATTATATTTTCACTAGAAGTATACAGGGTATACGATATAACCAAAAAACTAATTAAGACGACATATTGCCTTTGTATCTGCTCTATAGTTAAAATTGTATTTTATTTGATTTTGTAGCACTTTTTTAGTATCCCTGCAGGGAAATTGTTCTCTGCATTTCACCTGTCCTTTCAGGAGCATGGGGCGCCTGAATCCCTGTATCATTTGTTCATTTGTTTTTCAAAATAAAACCAAAAATAAGAAAATTAAACAATGCCGGACTTATGCGCTGCATACAAACTAAACCAGGACTGAACCAGGACTAAACCAGGACTAAACCAGGACTAAACTAGTACTAAACCAGTGCTGAGTGTCGGGACGGACAGACTGTCGGGTGATCAGGACTGAGACTGGGACCAGGCCAGGACTAAGACCAGGACTGAGACCAGGACTGAGACCAGGACTGAAACCAGGACTGAGACCAGGACTGAGACCGGTTTAGTCCTGTTTTAGTCCTGGTTCAGTCCTTATGCGGGACAAAAGTCTGGCATCATATTTTAAGTCATGGAAACGGGACTGTTATCTGTTTTTTCTATTATTCATTTAAACACAAAATCAAAAACTGAAAAAAACAAATCGTTATGCATTTTTTCATTTTGGTTTTGGAGACAAATAATGAAGAAAATAGTTATTTTGTCATTTTCTTAGGTTTGGTTTCACCCGGGGATCCATCTCCATGATCTTGTTGTAACTAAAATGTATTTGATGAATAATTTCACTTTTTCTAGTTTTAAAAGCACATGGACAATACTGAGGGACCCCAGTGACTTTGTTCATATGTTTGAGGGAGATTAGGAAGATGTCAAAACTTCCTCACTCCTCGTTGTTACTTATTTCAAATGAAGTAACGGTAACGGATCATATTAAATCCGTATTAAACGGCGAGTATTAAACGTGTCGGTGTGGAGCTCCAAAGTGTGAAAAGTCCAGCTCCTCTCTTTTTGCCTGTACTTTTCACACAGACTGCAGCGCGGCGCTGATTAATGGAGACTAATTAGCAATGGTAATGAGCAGGTGTCCGAGAGGCAGCCAGCTACTGCCGCACAGAGCCAGGACGAGAAGAACGACGAGAGGGGGAGGAGGGACGGAGGACGGAGGGGGGGAGAGAAAGTTGAGAAAGATCGAGACGGAGGGAGAGAGTAGGAAAGAGTTGGGGAGAAGAAGAAGAAGTCGTAAAAAAGAGGAGAAGGAGAGCGAGAAGACGGGAGAAGGAAATGAGAAAGGAAATGGGATGAGGTAGAAGAGAGGGAGGAGGAGAAGGGGGAGAAGAGAAGATGTAGAGAGGAGGAGGGTCCTTTCCCAGAATCCCCTGTCCCTCCTCCTCCTCTGGCCCCTGTAAAAGCCCCACACTCAAACACAACCCAAGAGCCAAGAGCATGAAGGGCCCTGGATGAGAACAGGAGGAGGAGGAGGAACGAGAGGAGGAGGAGGAGGAAGAGGAGGATTGGGGCGGACATGTGTGTGTGAGGGGGGACTGACAGAACTGATGAAAAAAGTGCAATTTTTATTTTAATCTATCCGACATGTGGGCCGCTCACTTTCAGACTAAATAAATAAGTGTAAAAAAAAATGGATGTTTTTCTCTCAGGTTACACTAAAATTCATTTGTGACAGTGTGTAAAGGTCAAGTTTGCCCTAATACACAGCAAAAACTGGAGGGTTAAAATTTTAGGATAAAATATTTCAGAGTTGTTTTTAACACCAAAACTGTTATTTTAACTATTTGAAAGTTAAATGGGGGTTTGAGTTGGGGTTATTTGTCAGAGTTGATGTGGTTGAGGTTAATTCAACTTCCACTAGTGTTAATTTGGCTCCTCCCACCCACCACTTCAAACTCTTGTGAGAGAAGACCAGTTTGAACCAGTTTTGTTCATAATTTGACCTTAAATGAACTAAAATAAAGTAAAAATAAAATACCTCTGTGTTGTTTAGCTAAATCAGGATAACTCTACAAAGTGTTATCTGTTTACTCTCAAAACGTGAATATAACTCTGGATTTTGGGGTTAAACAGGAACTTTTGTCCAGTGTTACTTCATTAACATTTCCAAAAGTGTTAAATTAACTCTAGAACAGATTGGACTCATGAGAAAATGTTCAAATTGATTCTGTGAGAGTCAATTTTAACACTCCACTTTTTGCTGTGTATACATTAACACACAGTTCATGGTATTTAGTAGTAAGGTTGCACTTTTATTTTGGGGACTTCCGGTGTGAGCGGAAGTGAAGGTAAAAGCGTTAGCTTGTTATAAAGAAAAGACACAAAGTAAACACGAAGACGTTAATAGTGAAAAAGAAAACAACGGTGAAAAGTTATTTAAAACAAACTGAAGATATCAGTCAGCGGGGAACAAGGTTTGTTTGTTTATCAAATCAATGTTAAATATGGATAATGGTTAAACAATGTAATGACCTCGTGATGCTGTAATCTTATGGTAATCGCTGTTATTTTATTCTTGTCTCACTCTTACGTTGGTTCTATGACACGGCAAGGAAAGATTAAAAGTCATTTAACCAACAGTTCTGGCCTTCTCAGTTCGACTGGATGCTACACAGTAGATCTGCCACTGATCTGTACAGAGTGTCCCAAAACACTGACATCCTTTCACAAGCCAATCGTTTTTGCAATTCTTTTTGAAATAACCTCAAATTTTCACAGAATGTTTAGAAACAGATGAAGATTTTATATGTAATGAGGCGTTCACTCCCTATAAAGGAGGTGTTGGGAAGGAGACCCAAACTTGTGACCTCGGAAAGGACTGTATTTAGGACAATGAACAGGACGCCAGAGCACACTGAACCACTCTTTATTTATGCTCTATGGTTTGTGCTTGATTCGTGGTTGTTGTAAGACAGATATAAATACTATGAGGAATGAAGAAATGAAGCAATTATATAAATGTCCAAATGTCATAATTAAGGCATTAATAATATAAATGTTCAATAAACAAATACAAATATAAACAAGTAAAAAATGCAAAGAAATACCTACATAAACCTATTTACAATGACACACCGTAAAAACACTGGCGACTGTTAAGAATGTTTCTCGCCAAAAACTGAAAGTTCCGATGGCCCCTGAACGCACCACAGGCTGCAATAGGCGCATCAAGAATCTCGGACTTCTGGTCATTGCGCAGTGCATAATGGGAAGGATGTTTGTTATTTGTTTTCCCAGTGGGATGTGTCTATTGTCAAAGTCGATCTTTTCTAGTCTTTTGAACCATATCGCTTTTGTTTCTGGTTCTGATATTGTCAGATTTTAGTTTTGGGATTTGGACATCATAATTGTGTTGGTTGTTGGATCCTAACAGCGGAAAACGGCTTGAGAAATGTGTTTGCGAACTCCATAGATGCAAAAGTGAATCAGATGTGTGTGACTGCAAACCTCTGTTCAAACTGTTTCTTTTCAAAACGGAATTGAAAAATATTGAAAGGTAAAGGTGATGGGCAGGATTGATCCACAGGAAGAACCAAAAAGGAAACATCTGACTGCCTAAATCATCCCAAGTTTGCAGTGAACATTTTGTATGTGGAGCAACAACAAAGCAAAATCCCGATCCTTCACTCAGCCTTGGTTACGAATTTAAAAAGTCAACGCCAAAGTGAAAGGCACCAGCTGTTCACCAAGAAACACCTTCCACTGCAAAGAGACCAAGACGTGATGTTGCTGTAAAACCACAAGAACAAGAAAGTGCAGCTCAGTCTGTTTGTCTTCTGCACCTCTCACTTAACAAATGGGATCCCGCTTTGTTGTCGCTCCAATGAACTACTAATGAACAAATAAAGAGTCATTTGGTGTCTTGGAATCTGCTCGCACACATACACTAAAGGTCAAAAGTTTTAGAAAAGAGCCCTGATGAAGACCAAGTAGTCGAAATGAGTTGGCATGACTTTTAATAAATTCACCGCAATCAGAGTACCTCTGCCATCATCTTTCTATTTTACAAGTAAATATAAAATCTTGATCTGTTTCTATACATTCTGTGGAAATGTGAGGTTATTTCAACAAGAAATGCTAAAATGATTGGCCTGCGAAATGACACCTTATATTTTTGTTTCGGTGATACATGTAGGAGTCGATGGTGCATATTATATATTGTATTGCATATTCTTAGATGAATATTGTGATTTAAAATATAATAATACCGTATTTTACGGGCTATTAAACGTGCACTTAAGCCTCCAATCCCATCAAAAAACGACTGCGCGCCCCACAATCCAGAGCACCTACACGAATCCACTCAGGTGTCCCAGCACGACTTCAGTAAACTACAAAGCCACACCACCCGCAAAACACACAAACACACACGGAGCACACGAAAGCGAAAAACCCCCACAGACACACTCATCACTCCACGCCGACGAGGAACGGAGGCAACCAAAACAGCGAGTGCAATGTGCCACTTCTAGACTCAACTGAACAACTGAGTCACTGTGAACACGTCGACAATCCGTTGGTCCCAGACAGCACCCTCCCTACACGCCACAACTGAACAAAGCCCAGAGTCACCGTGAACGCCACAAACAAACAAAAACACTCACCCATCACACTGAGTGTGTATACATGCACATCAATAACCCGGTTATTAGCCATATCCCGGTTATGTCAGTATTCGGGTTACTGCGTTTACATGCACACTGAGAAACCGGGACACTCATATCCACGTGTACATGATCAAATGGAGTATCCCGGTTTCTTGACATAATCTTACAAATACATATACATACATATATATATATATATATATATATATATATATATATACATATATATATACATATATATATATATATATATATATATATATATCTGTGTGTATGACCCACGACGTGTGTCTCTGAAAAGTTTAACATGAACCATCTCTAATGCGATAAAAACACAGAACAGACTCACTATTAGTACAATATCCCCCTGTTACAGAAAGAACACTCATATTCCACTGAGTCATGTCCTTTTTAAGTCTGACAGAAACTGACCGCGTACCAGGAGTGAGCTGTTTTTTGAGCGCTTAGTTTATGCAAGGAACCATGCCGTTTTAAGTTTCGTTTCTGTAAAACGTAAACACATATGCACAAAGCTGCATTAAACACATTATTTCTCAATATATACTGAAAGAAAGGAAAGCAGACAGGAAATGTCCATAGTGCGGTGGTACCGAGGACCAATCACAGCTCTTATCGTCTGTGTCGCTTCCCCTGCTGTCTGCGGCGTTTTGACGCGTAGTTAGAAAATTTTGACGCTTGACCGTAAATTGGCCTTTATAGTGCAGAAAATACGGTACTTCATATCAATTCTGACAACACAAGGACAGTTAAAAACATTCTTTCTTTAGGCGACAGAATGTGATTTTAACATCTCGTCTTATATGTGTGTAATCCTTCAGAGGTCCATGTGTGTGTACTAGTCTATGTGCTCTTCTACTTGTTCTGATACAGCTCAACATTCTTCGAAAGACATTCAGGAAAGGTTCATTTCTGTCCTGTGAATGGGACTTTTTTAGTATCGATACCAGCTCAAATGAGTGTTTAGTTTCGATACTATTTTTAGTATTGATTAGTGGCTGATTTTCACTACTTCTGCAGTTCTACTCTGAATCTTCTCGCACACAGACACAGTGAGCTCGGAGTTTTACAGCAGAGTTCGAGTGGTGAGAACAGGTTATCAGCCCATCCCGTCTTCACAAAGCTCTTTATCACTCCCCTCGTTCCCACACACTCACCTTACATCATTACAGGCAGCACGGCACCGTCGGCCAATCGCAGCGCAGGAGCCGCCGTCACATGACCCCGGCAGGAAACCGGAGCGCACGGCTCTGATAACAGCCCGCCTCCCTCCGCACCATTTACAGATCCACTTTCACCTCTGCTCCAGCCGCCCGCAAATCTGGACCGCTCAGGTTCAGCTCAGACTGGACGGGACAGGGACGTGTGAATATAAACTACTGTGATGTGATTCAAGTCGCTCACTTTAATTCCATGTGTAGCTGAATGATAAAACACTTGGAACGTTGCCACAGGAACTAAAAATGTAAAAGAACATATTATATTAAGAATAACAACGCCTTAGACTTGTAATGTGCTTTGCAGACTTCTCAAAGCCTCTCAAAGCTCTACACCAGGGTAAACAACCTGTAGCTCGAGAGCTACCAGTAGCTCTCTAACCCCTCCCAAGCAGCTCACCAAGGGATTTCTGAATTATACCACTGTGCTGAATAACACAAACGTGGTTATTACATGCCTATTACTATTGTACATGTTTCATTTTGAGGCCCAACTTTGTGCACTAATAAATGGACACTGGTTTATGTTTTATAGGCGTCTAATTTAGGGTGACCAAATGTCTGTTTTTCCCCGGACATGTCCGTATTTTGCATCCTGTCCTGGGCGACCGGGGTTTTTTTTTTTTAAGTGATGCAAATGTCCGGGTTTTCAGTACCGTTCATTGGGGAGCTTTAAACTGAGCATCTCTTGTAGCGTCTGTGACTCAGAAGGAGCAGACACAGTCGCTCAGTCTACAACATGATGAAACACAAATGTACATTTAACAATGACTTGTACAAGAAATTCTCTGTTTTCCATCCTGGTCGGGACAAGTGGGAGGTCATGTGCACAGGTTGCAAAGTGAGAGTACAGTGTCCCTCGTTTATCGTGGGGGTTATGTTTTAAAAATAACCCGCGATAGGTGAAATCCACGAAGTATCAACTTTATATTTTACAATGATTATATCTGTTTTAAGTGTGTAAAACCCCTCAGCACAAACTTTATACACTTTTCTCACACAGGACAGTTACAACACGTTTTACATCCTTCTTAAAACTTATTGCTGCTGTCATCCTTATGTTTTCCTCTTTCTGTATGTAACAAACTGAAGATTCTTTTATTCTGTAATGGAGCCAACAGCGCAGAGTCCTGCACGGCTCCATTTTTGGAGAGCCCCAGTACAACACCACACCTGCCCGTTAACCCGTGATTATGTCAAACTTTTGCGCTGCCTATGCCACGGACAGAATTAAGACTAAACCAGGACTAACCCAGGACTAACCTAAGATTCCAGGACTGAACTAGGATTAAACCAGAACTGAAACAGGACTGACTGTCGGGACATGCTAGGAAGTGACCGCAGGAGAAAGGACCGATGGAGAACTCTGCATCTCACGGAGGCAACTGCCTGATCACGGTTTGCGGACAAACTGCTCGGCGTTCTCTCTCTTAAGTCCAAGATTAGTCCTGGTTTAGACCTGGTTTAGTCCTGACCCACTCGTGTGTAAAAAAAAACAAAAAAAAAAATGAAAAAGGAAATCCGCGAAACGCCGAGACAGTGAAAGGTCAACCACGATATAGCAAGGGACGAGTGTAGCTCAATGTCGAGGCCCCACCTCCCACACCCTGTAAGGTGTCCGGGTTTTCACAAATGGAAATATGATCACCCTAGTCTAACTGCACCCAAACACTCACCCTCTTTCTTATAATCATCTCAATTTCTTATCTTCCTCCCAGCTCAAAATACACCTTTTCTCCCTGACATTTGCCTAGAGTTAGGAAGAGGCACCTTGCTGGTCTTATATATATATATATATATATATATATATATAGATAGATAGATAGATAGATAGATAGATAGGCAAGGCAAGTTTATTTGTATAGCACAATTCGTACACAAAGTAATTCAAAGTGCTTTACAGAATAAGAAATACATTAAAATTATAATAAAAACAAATCAAAACATAAATAATCATGAAGATTAAAATTAAAAAAGAGAGACATAAATTGGAGAGAAGAGTGCGGAATGAAAACCTTTCAGTTATATGCACAGTTAAACAGAAATGTTTTGAGTCTGGATTTAAACAGCGTCACAGAAGAGTCTGTCTCACATGTTCAGACTGTTCCAGGTTTTAGCTGCATGAACCTGAAACTCTGACTCCCCTTGTTTAGTCGTGACTCTGGGCACCAGCAGGAGGTTGGTCCCTGAGGTCCTCAGAGTGTGAGATGGTTCATATGACACTAACATGTCACAGATGGACTTTGGTGCTCGGCCATGGAGAGACTTGTACAAGCAGAGCTGCTTTAAAGTCTATTCTCTGAGGCACAGGAGCCAGTGCAGAGACCTGAGCACAGGACTTATGTGCTCGTACTTCCTAGTTCGAGTAAGGACCCGAGCTGCAGCGTTCTGGATGTTCTGCAGTGTCTCACAGCTCGTTTGGAGAGACCAGTGAGCAGAACATTACAGTATCTAATCTACTGGAGACAAACGCATGGATGAGTCTCTCCAAGTCTGCTTTAGACAGTAAACCTTTGATTTTTGCTATGTTTTTTAGATGGTAAAAGGCTGCAGATGTTATTGATTTGATGTGGCTGTTAAAGTTCAAGTCTGAGTCCATTATTACCCCTAGATTTCTTGCCTGATTTGAAGGTTTTAGAGAGAGAGACTGGAGGTGACTGCTGACACTGTCCCTTTGTTTCTGTGGACCAAAGACTATGACTTCAGTCTTGTCAGAGTTTAGCTGGAGAAAGTTGTTTTGCATCCACACACTGATCTGTTGGATGCAGTGACCAAGTGAGTCCACTGGTCCATAGTCTCCTGCTGCCAGAGAGACGTAGATCTGAGTGTCGTCTGCATAATTGTGGTAGGACACATTATTGCTGTTTATTAACTGGCCTGATGGCAGCATGTAGAGATTGAACAACAGGGGGCCCAGGATTGACCCCTGAGGCACCCACAGGTCAGGGTCATGTGATCTGAGACACAGTTTCCAATTTCAACAAAATACTTCCTGTCTTCTAGATAGGACTTGAACCAGTTTAGTACAGTACCAGAGATGCCCACCCAGTCCTCTAGTCTCTGTAAGAGGATCCCATGATCGACAGTGTCAAAAGCAGCACTCAGATCTAACAGGATCAAGACTGAGACTTTGCCTGCATCAGTGTTCAGGCGGATGTCATTTGTCACCTTGATAAGAGCAGTCTCAGTGCTGTGGTGGGCTCTAAAACCTGACTGGAAAACATCAAAGGAGTTGTTCATTTGGAGAAAGTTCGTAAGCTGTTGGTAAACAGCTTTTTCAAGGACTTTGCCAAAAAACTGCAGATTTGAGATGGGTCGGAAATTGTTCAGTACTGTGGCATCAAGACTGCTCTTAAGCCAATGATGTTCATTTTGTCTTCTTATATACTTAAACTTCTTAGGTTCTTTTTAAAGACAATGCAGTAAAGTGTATTTACCTTGTTGACATGTTTCGGCTGCTAGCTGCAAGCCATCTTCAGAACTGTCTCCGGTGTTGGTGGTGACGTGTCGTATATCAGCTGTTGTCGGGTCATTGGATCGGAAAACAACAAGTTCAAACGCTGGATCAAGGAGGCCATTGAAATCAGGAAACGAGGCACGGACAGCATTAACCGTGATGATGGCGCGTTCCTCCTTTCACACACCTGGGACACCCTCCTCCAGAGAACACCGGGCAACGGGAGGTGTGGTCAGTCTGAGCGACCTGCAGGTCCATCAGGCTGACCACGCCTACAGGAAGAAACAACAGCTGATATACGACACGTCACCACCAACAGCGGTGACAGTTCTGAAGATGACTTGCAGCTAGCAGCCGAAACATGTCAACAAGGTAAATACACTTTTCTGCATTGTCTTTAAAAAGAACCTAAGAAGTTCAAGACTGCTCTTCTTTAGGAGAGGCTTAATGACCGCAGTTTTCAACGCGTTTGGGAATGTTCCAGATTGAAGTGACATGTTAACTATGTGAGTGAGTGGTGAAAGTAAACTGTTGAGGACAGACTTTAGAAATCTAGTGGGTAACATGTCCAGGCAGCAAGTAGATGAACTCAGACTGGTAACGATCTCTAAAACAGTTTTGTCAGTTACAGGTGCAAAGTGATTCAGCTCTAAGTATCTCTGTGGCTTCATGCTTGTTATTTGTGTTGTGGAATTGATGCATTTTTGATGCCCTGAACTTTGTCATTAAAGAAAACTGCAAACTCATTACATTTAGATGTGGAAATTAGTTCTAGTGGCAGTGGAGCTGGAGGGTTTGTTAATCTGTTCACTGTTGCAATTACCAATAATGTCCGAAAAATACTTCTCTCTTGTTTTAAAGTGTAGTTGTACATATGCATTGTTCCTCTGTAAATCTCATAATGAACCTGGAGGTTTGACTTGCGCCATTTCCGCTCAGCCTTCCGACACTCCCTTTTCTGTGCTCTGACTGAGTCATCATTCCTCCACGGAGCTTTTTGCCTCTTTAACCATTTTAACCTTTATCGGGGCGATGGCATCCAGAACATTCAAAACACTCAAAGTCACAGAGTTCAACACATCATCAACATTAGAACATGAGGCAATTTCAAAATGTATCATTTCCATGAACAGTGCACCTGTGTTATCATTTATGTGTCTCCTTCGAACAACTGTAGGAGCAGCCGGTGGTTTGGGAATAACAGACAGGTCAAAGAAGACACAGAAATGATCAGACAGAGCAACATCAACCACATTGACATTTGAAATATTTACACCCTTTGTAATGAGCAGGTCCAGAGTGTGTCCTCTGTTGTGAGTGGGCTCACTGACATGCTGAGTCAGACCAAAAGTTTCAAGGACAACACTAAGCTCTTTGGCATTTTTGTCACACACATTATCCACATGTCCATTAAAATCACCTGTAATGACTAAACCATCAAAGTCTGTGCAAACAACTGAAAGCATCTCAGTAAAATCATCAATAAAACTTTGACAGTGCTGAGGAGGTTTGTATATGACTATGTAGAGTATGGACGGTGATTGTTTTTAGCTCCATTTTGAAGGAAACATACTCAAATGATGAAAACACCCCAAATGACAACCTGTGTGTAACCAAATGATCTCTAAAAAATGCACACACTCCTCCACCCTTTTTTATTTGCTCGTGTTTCAGATTCAAATTTGAAGTTGGGAGGGGTTGATTCCACTAGCACTGCATGACCTGTGTTTTTGTCAAGCCATGTTTCAGTTAAAAACATAAAGTCAAGATTAAAAGAAGAAATAAAATCATGAATTAGAAATGATTTGTTACATAAAGATCTGACATTGAGCACAGCAAGTTTCTGATTAGTTTCAGTAGGACTGGATGTTATCTTCTTACAGGGAATGTGAACTAAATTTCTCTGATTAGACAGTCTAACTGTCCTTCTTTTAATCTGTCTACGTGTTGTAACTGGAGCTATAGCTCCATCGCAGGGCCCCAGCCTGATATTACCTTTATCATGACTGTATGTCCTGGGACAGCAGAGGCCCTGTGCGTCCAGCTCTTGGTGATAACAGCTCTGGGGAAAGGCGGGGGAGGGTGAGCAGGGGAGAGTTTGGGTGAGTGACCAGGTGAGGGACCAGGTGAGGGCCGAGGAGGTGGCCGATAAGGTGGAATAGGGGAGGTTTGGGTGAGTGACCAGGTAATTATATATATATATATATATATATATATATATATATATATATATATATATATATATATATATATATATATATATATATAAAATGATTCTCGTTGATTTGTCTTTTGTATGTTTTCATTTCACTGTTCAGCACTTTGGTAAGCTTTAGCTGTTTTAAATGTGCAATACAAATAAATTTCATTTGATTTGATTTGGTTGCTAAAATAAGCAGCTCTCTGGGGTTTTTGTTTTGTAAAGCTCACCAGAGAAGAATTGCTGGAGACACCTGCTCTACACTGTTGTCATTATTCATTCGCTCCACACTCCAAACTCCACCATGGGTGTCTCCAACCACTGCCACTCACACAGGGTGGAGTCATACCTTAGGAAACAATGTGTTAGCCCCTGAACCACTGTGATCTGTTTTGAATGGGAAAAAGTCCACAGAATGTCACATACGACGTGAAGCCGGGATCCAGGAATAAAAGTCAAACATTCAAATTTAATACTGTGACATTGTACACTATTTTATAATAGGTGTGCAAATATCTCACGATACGATATCATCACAGTATGAACGTACGATATATCGTACAATATTTATTGCAATATCGTAGGAAAGCTCATGATATGGTGGGAGGCTCACGATTAGGAATGTAACCATATCAAAATCTCTCAGTACAATATTTTCCCAATATACATCTCACTGTATGATGCAAGGTAATTTGGGCCAATTCACCTGGAAGTGAGGGCCAAGAAAAATTTGTCTGAGGGCCACATTTGGCCCCTGGGCCATAGTTTGGACATGCCTGTTGTAGACCATGCACCAGCCAATCGGTGAAGAGCCATATATTCTGTTTTGGTGGTAAGTAGGGGTGTAACGATATCCTAGTTTCACGATATCGTCACAGTACGATATTTATTGCGATATCATGGGAAAGCTCACGATATGGTGGGAGACTCACGATTAGAGATGTAACGATATCCAAATCTCTCAGTACAATGTTTTCACCATATACATCTCACTGTATGATATTTATTGTGATATTTTGTGGAGCAAATAAAACTGTTCATATGCTACTTTTTTCTCTTAAAAAAAAAAAAAAGACTTTAACTCAAAGAACTAAGACTTAAAAGTGTTAGAACTGTTATTTCTTCTTGCAGTCTGCATTAAAATGGAGCAAAGGATCATGGTCTATGTAGTTCCCTCTGTTGTTTTTCACTACTGCTGCACCATAACTCTTCATTTAAGCAGAGAGACTTGTGATTTGATATATTGTGATGGTCACGATATTATTGTGAGAACATGTACAATATCATGATATTTCAGTTATTGTTACACCCCTATTTTATAATATATACAAATATTTGATCTGAATATAAAAAAAAGTGGGAGGATAAGTAGCTTGATGGAGATGGACGACACAACTCTGGCGGGACTCATCACCAAGGGCGACGAAACTCACTACAGGAAAGAGGTGGACCGTCTGAGCAGGCGGTGCAAGACTAAGGAGATTGCTGTCGACTTCAAGAGAGGCCACACCCAACTCTCGCCACTGACCGTCGACGGTGCTGCTGTGGAGAGAGTGAGCAGCACTAATCAGCTGGAGGTGCACATCAGTGAGGAGCTCTCCTGGACCAACACTGCAGCACTGTGAAGAAAGACCAGCAGAACCTCGACTTCCTGTGGAAACTCAAGAGGGCCCACCCACATATACACCCCCACATACACCACCCCCCACATATACACCACCCACATATACACCACCCACATATACACCCACATATACACCACCCACATATACACCACCCACATATACACCACCCACATATACACCCCACATATACACCACCCACATATACACCACCACATATACACCCACATATACACCACCCACATATACACCACCCACATACACCACCCACATATACACCACCCACATATACACCACCCACATATATACACCACCCACATATACACCACCCACATACACACCACCCACATACACACCACCCACATATACACCACCC
The DNA here is from genome assembly GCF_026225935.1 of Boleophthalmus pectinirostris. NCBI lineage: Eukaryota > Metazoa > Chordata > Actinopteri > Gobiiformes > Gobiidae > Boleophthalmus > Boleophthalmus pectinirostris. The sequence goes on along the minus strand of NW_026571473.1, from coordinate 3,693,804 downwards.
ACATATACACCACCCACATATACACCACCCACATATACACACCCCACATATACACCCCCCACATATACACCACCCATATATACACCACCCACATATACACCACCCACATACACACCACCCACATACACACCACCCACATATACACCACCCACATATACACACACCACATATACACCCCCCCACATACACCCCACAATATACACCACCCACATATACACCACCCCAATATACACCCCCACATATACACACCACCCACACATACACACCACCCACATATACACCACCCACATATACACCCCCACATACACACCACCCACATATACACACCACCCACATATACACCACCCACATATACACCACCCACATATACACCACCCACATATACACCCCCACATATATACACCACCCACCACATATACACCACCCACATATACACCACCACATATACACCACCACATATACACCACCCACATATACCACCCCCCATATACACCACCCACATACCACACCACCCACATACACCACCACCCACATATACACCACCCACATATACACCCCCACATATACACCACCCACATACACACCACCACATATACACCACCCACATACACACCACCCACAATACACACCACCCACATATAACCACCCACATACACCCACCCACATATACACCACCCACATACACACACCACCCACAATACCACCCACATACACCACCCACATATACACCACCCACATACACACCACCCACATATACACCACCCACATATACACACACCACCTTACCTGCATATACACCACCCACATATTACACCCCCCACATATACACCACCCACATACACACCACCCACATATACACCACCCACATATACACCACCCACATACACACCACCCACATATACACCACCCACATACACACCACATACACACAACCCACATACACACCACCCACATATACACCACCCACATATACACCACCCACCTTACCTGCATATACACCACCCACATATACACCCCCCACATATACACCACCCGCCTCACCCACATATACACCACCCACATACACACCACCCACATATAAACCACCCACATACACACCACCCACCTTACCTGCATATACACCACCCGCCTCACCCGCAAATACACCCCCCACATATACACCACCCGCCTCACCACATATACACCACTCGCCTCACCCGAATATACACCACCCGCATATACATCACCTGCCTCACTGCATATACACCATCCGCCTCACCCACATATACATCACCTGCCTCATCTGAATAGGCTGAATAATTACACAGATATTGACCTTTATCCAGCACAAGTAGTTCAGTCCTGTTCAAACTGTTAGAATATGGTTCTGTCACATGAACCAAGCTCCTCTTCTTCTCCTCTTCTCACCTACATCAGAGTCATGTTGTGTTGTCGCTCCTCTCTCTGTAACTGTTGCAGTGAGCGTCCTCATTTTGGTCTTAAAATGTTCATATTAATCTGCTCCACATGATCCTGGTGTTTTTATTTCACTATTTCACTCCAAATTCACCCCTATAACTGCAAGCTTCCATGAGCTTCATTTGGAGGAGGAGATGAGAAGATGTGAAGATCAGGAGATGTGGAGAAGAAGAGGAGATGAGGAGATGTGAAGATCAGGAGATGTGGAGAAGAGGAGGAGATGAGGAGATGTGAAGATCAGGAGATGTGGAGAAGAAGAGGAGATGTGAAGATCAGGAGATGTGGAGAAGAAGAGGAGATGAGGAGATGTGAAGATCAGGAGATGTGGAGAAGAGAGGAGATGAGGAGATGTGAAGATCAGGAGATGTGGAGAGAAGAGAGATGAGGAGATGTGAAGATCAGGAGATGTGGAGAAGAAGAGGAGATGAGGAGATGTGAAGATCAGGAGATGTGAAGAATGAGGAGGTTGTGGGTCACTGCTGGGATATGCTGACAGTGACTGACACAGCCCTCTCCTGTCTCCTGTGAAACCTGACCCTAACCACGACCCCGCGACCCCTGACCCCCGACCTCACCTGCCGGGGTCATTCTCATGCACCCTGACCTGTGCTGAAACCGGAGAGCACAGGAAGCAGCCGCCCCACACAGGTAACGGCCCAAAGGAGGGATGTGACCAATTTGTCTGTTTAAACCTGGCAACAAAGATGAATGAGTCTCTTCAGGCATTTTGGAGCTGCATGTTCCAGGAAGGACACACAAAAATAAAATAAATTATAAGACTTTCTTTCTCAGAACAATGATATTGAGTTTTGGCTCTGAAGCCTTTACCAAATGGTGAAGTTTTTTGAGTGCATCACATGTGCATATTAAACATTGAAATTATATTTGTTTGACTATTACACATTGAGTTGTTTAACCACTGAAATCTTATGTATGTTTAAAGGCACCACTGTGTGAAACATGTATGCTTTTAAAGTAATCCTTTACAGATATAGGTTGTATCCCTTTAAGGAATTTCATTGTAAAGCAGCAGCAGTGGAGATGGTTTGGCCTGGTGCGAAACTAAACAAACTGGTGATTTACATTGGACTGCTGTCAATTCAGTAAACCTAAAGGAATGCAGAGAAACTCCAGGGAAGATTCAAGGTGTGACCTGTTCAACATATTATTTGCATATTCATATGAATGTCTATAAAACCTGGGTTAAGTTAGTTCAGAGGCAGTCAGATTGCCTGATCGTAAGACTTCTGTCGCCATGGGCAGTTAGGGACAACGATCTGACCCAGAGCTTTGTATTAGAATTGTATTGTATATGGAATAAATTCTTTTTGTTTTTAATCGATCGGTTCCAGTGGTTATTTTTAAGAGAACACGCTGAATGGTTTTTTGAGGATACCTAACAGTTCTCAAGACGATTAGATCCAATCAGAAACATGATGTTGCTTTTTTTCCATCCGTCTCCCACTCGGATCTCGGATATGACGTCACATCTACACTTCAAGCGTTTTGTTATGTTTTGCATGTCCGACTTGAAGAAAAATGTGGTGCCAAACAACAATAATAACAGCTATCTGGTTATCTTCTGTCAGTGACACAACACAACAACACCGACCGCCACGACACCGACCGCCACGACACACGACCCGCCACGACACCGACCGCCACGACACCGACCCGCCACGACACCGACCGCCACGACACCGACCGCCACGACACCGACCGCCACGACACGACCGCCACGACACACTGACCACCACAACTTCGACTACCATGACACAGACTACCACGACACTGACAACCACGACACTGACCACCACGACACTGACCACCACAACTTTGACTACCACGACACCGACTACCACAACACTGATTACCACGACACCGACTACCACAACTTCGACTACCATGACAACGACTACCATGACACCGACTACCACGACACTGACCACCACAACATCGACCACCACGACACTGACCACCACGACACCGACCACCACGACACCGACCACCACGACACCGACCACCACGACACTGACCACCACAACTTTGACTACCACGACACCGACTACCACGACACCGACTACCATGACAACGACTACCACGACACCGACTACCACGACACCGACACCACGACACCGACCACCACGACACGACCACCACGACACCGACCACCACAACTTGACTACCACGACACGACTACCACGACACTGACCACCACGACACGACCACACGACACCGACGACCACACGACACCGACTACCACGACACTGACCACCACGACACCGACCACCACGACACCGACCACCACGACACCGACTACCACGACACCGACCACCACGACACCGACCACCACGACACTGACCACCACAACTTTGACTACCACGACACCGACTACCACAACACCGATTACCACGACACCGACTACCACAACTTCGACTACCATGACAACGACTACCATGACACCGACTACCACGACACTGACCACCACAACACCGACCACCACGACAACGACCACCACGACACCGACTGCCACGACACCGACTACCACACCGACTACCACGACACCGACCACCACGACACTGACCACCACAACACCAACTACCACACCGAATACTACAACACTGACTACTACAACACTGACTATCATACACATAGGCAGTGATACGGAAGCATTAATCTATTGCAGTAATATGTGTGACTAAAATTGTCATTTAAACCACCAAAGCTCCAAACACAGTGACAACAGTTTATTCTTAAAAGTGACACTGGGCACAGTCATCTTGGATTCTATCTCGGGATCCTTGCTCGAACTCCTCCAAGCTCTTCCGAGTTCCAAGTTCTGCTGTTTGACAGAAAAGGCCGTGTCAGTGCATGTCGCTAGGCAACGTCCTTGGACCTCCAAGTCAGATGAATAATCAAACACACCATGAGTCTTTTATTTGGGTTGCCAGTTCCTACGATGAAAACCAGTTGAGATAAAAAAAAATTAAATAATAATAATAATAAAAATAAGCACAACTATACATAAAATTACAGAATTACCCACAAAATATAGCACAGTGAATATTTTTGTGCATCATTCCAAGAAAAAAAAAGATTCTAAAACATTTCTTTGAAGCTAAGCGGCGTTGGGGAGGGTCAGTACTTCCACTAGGAACAACAGGAGTTACAGTGGGGCAGCAGTGACTCTAGTGAAGGCTGAAACTATTGTTGTTGTTGTTGACACTTCGCCCACATTGGCCTGTATGAATGTGGTATGTGTGTGTTGGTCGTCGTTGGAGAGGTCACTGGTACAGAGTGGCAGCCTTGCTTCCATCACTCTGTCCCAGGGCAGATGTGGCTACGATAGAAGCAGCCAACGACCAAATCTGGAGTGAATGAAGAATGCAAATTATACCATGGCCAGTGAGAATCCCAATGGTTTGTTTTAATACTGCATAACACGCAAGTAGTCCCGGCAACAGCCAAATCACCGTTCTGTATCAATGCTCTGCGGCCATTGCCCAACTCAACTGTTCAACTGCTCTGAGTAGAATGTAGGGACTATGGCTTCATTTGAAACACTAAAATAATTAATATTTAAGACATATTTTTACAGACAGGGGACAGGATTTTCACATTTTCACAAGTTTGTAGCCGTGGTAAAAGCACATTATACAAAGTAGAGTTGTGTGTTCTGCCGTTTTAAAGCACTTTGTGGAGGTTCTACAACAGCCCACGTTACAATAGCATAACGCACGGCACCTCGTTGTTTAATGCTTACATAAAGTACTCTGGGTGTCTTAAAGGAACTAGTGTAATATTTTGTCTGTATATTTGGATTTTTAATTTCTGATCTCTGTGCAGCACTTTGGAAACTGCTTTGTTTGTAAAATGTGCTATAGAAATAAAGAGGATTTGGATAAACATTACCTAACTACATCCCTAGTTATGAGGTAGACATGCTCAAATCAAATACAGCTTTTACTGATAACAAATGTATGGCTGATTTATTCTTAGTTACCAAAAACATTTCAAACTGTAAGAGTGTGACCGTTTAAAATTGCATCCACAGTAACGCTGAATCCAGGGACACATATTTGCCTTTTAGCTTTTGGGAGATTGAGTGACAAACAGGTGAATACAGCACCTGGAGAAGAGGAGTGACAGGAGCTGACAGGAGCTGACAGGAGCAGAGGAGACTGGCCCAAGGCTGCTCCTGCTCAGCCTTGGACCTTCAGATCCTCTGTGCTTTAATTCAAACTATGAATAGACAAAATACTTCACCCTCACACTTCACACTGACGGGGAAAGTTGTGATGGTTTTAACGCTCAGGTCTTGGAACGATTAAATAGAAACAAACCTTTGCAGAGTGAGCAAGTGGAAATGGCAACTGAGGAGGCGGCATTGATTTAAGATGGTACCATTCACCTACAACGTTTGTTTTTTAATCTGACCATAAAGAACTGCCTTAGCTGGAACTCCAACAGGTGAGCTGCTGACTTTCGCGTAAAAAACATCCAAAACTTGAGAAGGTCCAACCATAGCCGCTGCAAAATTCTCATAAGATTCAGAACAAAAGATATTCAGATAAGTTCTAATCTGGTGCTTTGATTGTTGATTCTACAAAAATTAACACTGTTTCGCAAAAAAGCTTAAGATATAAACACTTAAATCTATCAGAAAATGACTTAAAAGTAGTGAAATTATCTTGCTACACGTACAGATCTTTTTTTTTTTACATCTAGACTAGAATGAATCAGTCTCAGAACGAGTAAGTAGATAATAAATCTGAAAACAAGATGAATAACCTGATAGAGGTTTTAAAATCTTGGCCAGATCAGAGAAATTTGCAGTGTTTATGTTGCATTTTTCTCCTTTTTTATGTGCAAACTGCCGTGTTTGTTTTTGACCTGAACGGACCAGGCGTCTCTCTGATTGGTTAATCCACCTGTCAATTACTCGCTCTGAAATAAAGGAGACAAGACTTAGCTCCACATGCACTCGTCTTTGTAAAGTTTTGTCAAATCGTGTGGTTCTGGTTGGTCAGGTAGTCACTCTCATAGATGTTCATAAGCATGGTGAAGTTATCTGGTTGGTAGGGAAAAAGGCTGCGCTCAGACTGCAGCCTGGAGTAACCTGAATCTGATTTTTTTGTCCCTATGCTCTTGTATCTGATCTTTTAATGACACAGATCCGATTTTGTCAAATGTGATCCAGGCCACTTGGAACCCAACCCAAAACATTCTACAGGTCTCCAGGAAGAACAGTTGACAGCCAGGGTCAGTTAAATACAATCAATCAATGAACCTGCCCAGAGACGACAGGTGGAAATTAACACTGGTGCTACAACCTGGTACAATGCATCTCTTTTGTTAAGGTTCATGTAAAAATTGTGCACAGTCCCCGTCTCAAATAAATATACAAATAAAAGTGGATATGTGCTCCTAAAACCAATACATATCTGATCTTTGGACATGCAACTTCAGTCTGAACACCCAGGTCACATTCATCCCACCTACATGTTATCAATAGTGTTGGGAAGGTGACTTTTAAAATGTATTCCCCTACAGATTACAGATTACACACACCAAAATGTAGTTTGTAATGGAATCCATTAAATTACTTAAACTGAGTAACGTAATCTGAATACTTTGGATTACTTGATATTGTCATGCTTTTTAAAACTGCATGAATGAAGCAACCACATCCTGCAAATTCATGTTTGTTCAGTCTTTACTTGACCAGATTAAAAATATTATTGATAGAGAAATTATTTTTATATGAAGATCACTGCGGCCTTAAATTATGTCCACCTACTGTTAGTGTCATATTGTATTAGTTTAGTCCTAGTTTAGTCCTGGTTTAGTCCTGGTTTAGTCTAGTTTAGTCCTGGTTTAGTCCAAGGTGGTTAAGTGTTTAGTCCTGGTTTAGTCCTGTGGTTTAGTTAAGCTGGTTACCTTTTTAATGTTTGTCCTGGTTTTAGTTCGGCTTTTAGTCCTGGTTTAGCCCAAAATGTAAAACAGGAAAATACCACCATGTAATCCATTTATTTCAACAAAGTAACTGTAATCCAATTACCACTCACTGAAACAGTAACTGTAACTGAATACAGTTACTCATAATTTGTACTCTGATTATGTAACTCTGGTACATGTAATCTGTTACTCCCCAACACTGATTATCAACAAGCCACAAACGTTACTATTCTGCACTGAAGTAGTCAAAAATGTACACAAACGTTCTTCTTATACAAAAATGCGTATGAATTGAAGCGCATCACAATCCGACCACTGTACGACTCCGCACCCACAAGTTCCTTTCTACGGACGTCGCTGCCGCTGTCCCACAAAACACCACGACCAAAAACCTCGTCCTTCTCCTTCTCAATCTCCTCCTTAAAACAAATAAGTTGTTCATGTTCTGGCTCCGGTACAACAGCAGCTTTAAAATCTCCAGGTGCTCAATGCTGCGTCCATGTCTAGGCAACTTCTGTAAACTCTGAACACACTCACTGTGTTTGACTTCGTCGTGTCTCCAGTGCACATGTGGGACACTTTTGGGGCGTTTAAAGTTCACACTTGAGATCACATACAAGTCACATTTAATTAGAAATGTGGACGACCTCACAAAAAAATCAGATTTCCCCCAAAAATCTGACTTGAGCATTAAGCCCTGCAGTCTGAACTGAACGTAGCCATCATTCGTTCATTAGTTTTTCAAAATAAAACCAAAAATAAGAAAACCAAAAAACAACTATTTTCTTCATTATCTGTCTCCAAAACCAAAAAAAAAAGGGTAACGATTTGTTTTTTCAATTTTCAATTTTGTGTTTAAATGAATAATGGAAAAAAAACCCCAAAACAAACAGATAATGGCCTTTTTTTCCCGTGATTTAAACTGCGATGCCGGACTTTCATACCTCATACAGAAATGAATGAACGGATGATAGACAGATTCAAAAAGTCCAGTTTGTTTTTGTTTAACTTGAATATGAATATCCTACTCTTGGATGTCTCAAAACTTGCACCAATTAAAGGAATATAATACAATAAAAAATCTAAAATCATGGAGAAAAAGTGACCACACGTGTTATTTTATTTATTAATAAGTGGCCCATTTATTCTTCAGCACGTTTTCACTTTAAACAAAAAACATTCATACAGCATTTCCAGGACAAACGTGATGGTGTCCGATTGTTGCTATGACGATCCCAAACCCAGCAGTACACACCTGTAGATGTGGAGACAGGTTTGGTCCGGTCTGGTCCCAGTGGGTTCTAAAGTGGGACAAAAGCAGGACTATCTCTGAGCTCCACACAGATCAGTTTAGTGGAGTTGGCACAGGACTCAGAGGAGCACAAAAGGAGCAGATCAGCCCTGTCTTGCACTGGTCAAATCTTCAGGTTTCACTCCTCTGGGGCTGGGAGGAATCACGAACCGGACTCGAGTCTAAAGTCTGACGTGGGAGATTATCTGTGCTAGCTTGTGTTCACTATGTTCTCATTTAATGGCATCATTTTGGGTGAAGGAAGGTCCCAAAGAGATCTATGTCAAGACGTTTTCAAAATAAAAGTCTTAACCATTCATTTAAGTCTGTATCACAAATCCATGTGTGTTATCAAAGGATCTATATTATACTATGTTCTAATCTATGTTACAATGAACCGTAAATTCCGGACCATTAGTTGCTACGTTTTTCTCACACTTTGAACCCTGTGGCTAATAAAATTATGTGGCGAATATATGGACAGATTCTTTGTAGGCACATTGTCCATTCATATATACAGTCTATGGTTTGGCAACACAGAGGATACACACAGCCTGAGTGCAGAAACACCACTGTCTGTGCTACACTGTGGTCATACCGGCTTGTAAAAGATGATCCCGTCAGGTCTCAGAAGCTGAGCAGGGCCGGGCCTGGTTAGTACTTGGATGGGAGACACTGGGAAAATCAGGTGCCACAGTGGGTCGCCAGTCACAATAAGTGTCGCTGTGTCCTTAGACAGTCCAAGACACTTCACCCACATTGCCTATGAAAGTATGAAAGCAGTGTGTGTGTGATTGATGGCGGTGGTCGGAGGGACCGATGGCGCCGAGTGGCATGGCAGCCGCGCTTCTGTCAGTCTGCCCCAGGGCAGCTGTGGCTACAACAGTAGTTTACCATCACCAGGTATAGAGTGAATGAATAATGCTGAATAATGCCGTGTAAAGTGTCTTTGTGACAAAAAATGTCTGTGAAAAGCGCTATATAAATAAAGACTTACTTACACTAGCTCGTGATATTGTCAGTGCACTCAAATAGTTTGTCGTCGTGTGATAAAATAAGTTATGCTGCTAAATGAACATTAGTGAAGGGGGATACATCTTACCCGTCTGTGTAAATGACGAGAAGAAACTTCAGTAGCTGCACATCCACTCAGACCTGATTGATAGAACGAGCCCTGCCCCCTGAGATAGGGTAACCAAACATCCCTTTTTCCCCGGACATGTCCACTTTCCACGTCCTGTCCTGGCTGCCCGGGTTTTTTTTATTTTTTATTATAAAGTGATGCAAATGTCCAGATATTCATTTCCTTTCATTGGGCCATTAAACTGAGCGGCTCTCGTGGCTCTCTGTAACTCAGAAGGAGTGAGCAGACACAAACAGTCGGTCAGCCTGCAACACGCCGTAGCACAAAAGCGTATTTAACGATGATTTGTACAAGAAATTCCACACTTTCCATCCCGGTTGAGACAAGTGGGAAGCCATGTGCACAGTGTATAAAGCAGCACAGATGTTTCAGTGTCCAGTGGCGGTGTCAGGGACCTCAAAGCACCAGGACACTGAAAAACAGTCAAAAGCTTTGCCAGTTGAGAGAAGCTCAATGTCGATGACGAGGCCCCACCTCCCACCCCCCGTACGGTGTCCTGAGAGAGTCTGAAATCTGCTGAAATCCTCCAAGACACTGACATGATGGAGACAGGACAGAGACTCTTGCAGGAGTCATGTGCAGTAGAAGACGGGGAGAGCTGATACGCCAAGGAAGATGCTATTTGATTGTTATTTTGTGCTTCATACACACACCCTCCTCATGGAATATACACAAAGAAGTACACATGATGCAGCTTTTAAGTTAAAGGTGATTGATGTGGCTGTGGAAGAAGGACACAGAACTGCTGCATGTGAGCTCAACGTCAGTGAGTCGATGGTGAGATTTTGGTGACAGTAGCGACAAAAGCTTTGAGGCGATTGATAACGTTCTTGAAGACGTGGGCACCTGTGGCTTATATTCATATGCAGCCTGTATATGTACAAGTTTAAAATTTGATGTGTCGTATATTCAGGTGCACTCTATAGTCCGGAAAATACGGTAGTTTCCTCATCACACGCAGACCTGGAGTTGTGTTTGTTTCATTCACATGTTTAACACACAAACCCTGCAGATTTAGGCTGAGTTCTTCTCACACAGAAAATACTCATTTCACTGGAATCATTTAGATGATTTCAGCTCTGGAATTGCCAATCTCTACTGAACAAAAGGAAAGAGAAGCTGTTAAATTGAAAACATTTTGAGCTTTGGAGATGCAGACAGACTAATAATGCAGGATTAAGATGCAACTCCAGGTCTGTTTTTGATGAGGCAACAACATTATAACATGGCTTAAAGCTCACAAGAGACAATTTTGTGTAATATTGAACTCAGAAGGTCCTGTTCCTGATTTTTCCCCATGTGTTTGAGCAACATTTGTCTTGCCCGACATTGTATAAGCAGCTCTTGAGGTCAAAATGACTCCATTGTGCACTGTCTGAATCTAATTATAAAGCATTTTATTGTCTACTAATCAGGAAGTGCACATTAGCATGTTAGTTGTCACAGCTTTAGCTTTACTGTCACGGCAAAACTACAAATTACACATAGATTTATAGCTCAAAAATACCTAGAAAAACAGACATGCTGACTGTGACCGGGGTCACCTTTCCACAGATCTGACCTGTAACTTGGTCTGATCAGGTCTCCATGATGATAGAAAGGTTTAATACCAAACTAGCCACGTTTACATAGCGTTTTTAAAGTTCGAATTAATTGTTCTTAATTAAGTAGTTCGGAATTAAAATATTCTCCTTCGAGTTTACATGGAGATAAGTGGAGTTAATACGACCAGGCCTCAACCACCCTCTCCTCCTCATCAGCAAAACACAAACCACACCTCCAATTTCCCAGAAACGTATTTGTAGCAGCCTTTCCCATCATCCCAGTTTGTCTTAACTAACTCGACCCGACGCTCCCACCCCCGATCTTGTTTGTCTTTCAGCCGTAAGACACCTACCAGGGGGTCACATACCGGCTGGGCCAATAGACGCATCGAGAATCTCGGACTTCCGGTCATTGCGCAATGCATACTGGGAAGGATTTTCAGAAAAAGTGAGCATCAAACCTCCATGTTTGATTTCCCAGTGGGATGTGTCTATTGACAAAGTCGATCTTTTCAAGTCTTTTGAACCATATCACTTTTGTTTCTGGTTCTGATATTGTCATGTTTTAGTTTTGGGATTTGGACATTGTAATTGTGTGGTTGTTGGATCCTAACAGTGGAAAACGCCTCGAGAAATGTGTTTGGGAACTCCATAAATGCAAAAGGGAATCAGATGTGTGTGACTGCAAACTGTTTCCCTTCCCAGTTGAATTGAAAAACAGTGAAAGGTGAAGGTGATGGGCAGAATTGATCCATGGGAAGGACCAAATAGGAAACCTTTTACTGCCTAAATCATCCCGAGTTTGCAAAGAACATTTTGTATGTGGAGCAACAACAAAGCAAAATCTCGATCCTTCGCTCAACCTTGGTTACGAATTTAAAAAGTCAATGCCAAAGCGAAAGGCACCAACTGTTCACCAAGAAACACCTTCCACTGCAAAGAGACCAAGACGTGATGTTGCTGTAAAACCACAAGAACAAGAAAGTGCAGCTCAGTCTGTTTGTCTTCTGCACCTCTCACTTAACAAACGGGATCCTGCTTTGTTGTTGCTCCACATACAAAATGTTCACTGCAAACTCGGGATGATTTAGGCAGTCAAAGTTTTTTTGGTCCTTCCAGTGGATCAATCCTGCCCGTCGCCTTCAGCTTTCACTATTTTTCAATTCTGTTGGGAAGAGAAACAGTTTGAAAAGAGGTTTGCATGATTCCCTTTTGCAGTTATGGAGTTCGCAAACACATTTCTCGAGCCGTTTTCCGCTGTTAGGATCCAGCAACCACACAATTACGATGTCCAAATCCCAAAACTAAAACATGACAATATCAGAACCAGAAACAAAAGTGATATGGTTCAAAAGACTTGAAAAGATCGACTTTGTCAATAGACACATCCCACTGTGAAAACAAACATGGAGGTTTGATGCTCACTTTTTCAGAGAATCCTTCCCAGTATGGATTGTGCAATGACCAGAAGTCTGAGATTCTTGACGTGTCTATTGCAGATTGACACAGAGCCCCCACCCAGAGTCTCAACCCGGCCATCTCCACCCATCGTAGATTATCAATCAACTTCTTCTTCGCTCTATGTTGTCGTTGGTGTGGTCTTTGCTAGTGAATAATTCTGAATTAAGGTTTACATGAAAAACTCGTTAAATCATCTTTATTTAATTCCGCTCAGCGTCTGGAGGTGGGGAAGGTTCTGACTGGACAGCAACACAAACATATTTACGTCGACCGGAAGAAAACACACACTTCAGCTGCTACCAGCTTTTCTGTCATCTCGGTTTGTCGTTACTCCACCGACACAAACATGATCCAAACGTTTTTCTGCAGTGGTTCTGATGATGCAGTTGGAGAATTGTCTCATCACACTTTTCGTCTGTGAGCTGAGGAGGAGAAGGGAAGAGTGTCGGAGAAGGAGGAAGAAGACAAAGTGAGTGTGAGGCTGCTCTACCTCAGCCCACTCCCACATCCCGCTCACAAATCCAAAGAGACGTGAATCAAAGTCCCAAGTCAGGACTGGTGGAGCTGGATCGTCCGGATCACGTCAGAAGGACGACACAACGAGCAAATTATTTTTAAGAAGAATAAATGTTTACATGATCGAGGAATAAATTCGGAATAAATGACCCACTTTACTGTGGACTACAGGTCCGGGTGGGCTGCTCCGGTCCTCCACGCTCAGCCGCGACTGGTTCCGAGTTGGTGCAAAGCATTCGGACAGAAGCGTGAATCCCGTTTGGTTCGTTATAAATATGAACAAGGACTCAGAGGTCAGTGATTTTGCCACTTCTTTAACATATTTGTGGAGAGGCGAGCCGCTCACTAATGCACATTGTTCAAGGTATTTTTGAGTAAAACTTACAACTGTAATGAGATAAATGCTACAGGTTTGAATCTATTCCAGGTGCCACCCAGAGTCTCTGCGTACTTCTAACAGCGCTCCATGGTGTATTTATGCGGGTTGATATAAACGAAAACTTTTTTGAAAACGATGCTGTGTGCACTATGTTATTTTGGAAAACGGAGGGAGGGAAATATTAGTTTTTCAAAATACCCGGCTATGTGTAAACGTAGCCAAAGTCTCCATAGAGAAAAGCATCTGACAGAGCCTCCACCAGAAAAGTTACACAGTGCAACTTTAAGATAAAAAAAATGAAATTCATGATACGTTTTCTTGTGTATTTCTTTTTCATTGTAATACAGACCTACTGCTATTGTCGCTGGAGTACCACGCACAGTCTTATCACTTATCATGCACAGATTAGTTGTGTGCCTTCTAAACACTGTTCTTTAGGGCCTTTTCTGACTTCGCCTGCTTCATATCAGAGTCTGTTTAATGATATGATTAGAGCACAAGAGGAGTCAAGAAGAACAATGGAGTCTGGAGCATTCACAGCTAATCTGAGCCACTTACAGACAATTGTTTTATCTGCAAAACAACTTATTATAAATAGAATACAACACGTGGTTTATCTGAGGTCGAACGTTTGATTAACCCCGTGGAAGTCTATTAGAAATGGATTAAACAGAGCAACTAAAACAGAACATGACTGTGATTGGAGCACACAGCAGACATCAGGGCCTGCACAAGAAGGGATCAGCCAATTTGAGAGAGATGACAATTTAAAGCACCATTACGTGACATTTCAACTGGGGGTGGTACAAGATCTCAAGCCACAAGATTGTGCACACGTGAGAAAAATTGATCTTCCCAAGTGTTTACATTTGGACTGGACAAAAAGCATTGGTGAGTTATCTCTTATAGTTCCAAAAATCAAGAAAAAATATTAAATAAAATGTAAACATTTGTTGAGGCCAAAATTGGAAACTGAATTGCTAAATTTATATATTAGGAATTATGTCAAAATGTAATCTTGTCTTGTTCTTGTGGACCCAATCTCGTATGTCGTCCCATCCCTAATTTCATTCTAGTTCAATAGTTATAGTTTTTAAACATTCCAAATCCTGTCGGTGCATTTAGTGTCGTCTCTTTTAAACAAAAAGCTCAGACATTCAGAAATAATCAGAACAGCCTCATGAGAACGTCACAGAATGCTGGAGTTGCGTGAAAGAAATACTAAAATTCAATGACTTTTCAAGGTATGGATAATGGCATTTTCAATTTCTGACTTTTCCAGGATTTCCATGACTGTGGGAACCCTGGAAAAAACAAACAAACAAAAAACTAATATGCAACATATGCATTTATTTCATAACGAGTGTTTTTATCGCTCAGAACTACTTGGAAAAAGATGGATTCTTACTCAGCCGTGGCCGCCTCTCCACAGATCTGAATATGATTTGTCTCCATGGACATATATACTGTATGTTTAATGCAACACTGTGGAACATTCTAGGAAAAGCAATAGATTTCAGAACCAGCAGTAAAACTAACCAGATTTTTTCATATGTGTGTATATATATAAATATAAATATATATTATATGTGCTGTCTGCATCTAATACTAAAGCATTTTTATCGTCTGCAAATCATAGTCTGATGCACTGTTAGCATGCTAGTCATCGTTAGCATTGTCAAAAGTCCTTTCAGCTGATGCCTGTAGGCTCTGTTCACACTTACAACACAAAACCAGAAGATGTTTGGAAACATGCAGATGAAGACACTTCTGTCACTCTGCCCCAGGGCAGCTGTGGCTACAGTACTAGCACCACTGAGTGTTGAGTGAATGAATAATGAACTGTAAAGTACTTTGGGTATCTTAAAAGGTGCTATATAAATGCAATGATTAATGAATTAATCAATTAAAAAGACTTCCTCCTGTCTTTGTTGGTGATAGTAACTCTGAGAAAACTGAGAAAATTACCAGTTTCTTCAACTAGATGAAAAAAACCTGCCATTCTTTCACTGTATTCTTTCTTTTTTCCTTTTATAAATTGCCTATTAATTTGTTTATTATAATTTGTCTAACTTAATAATTAAAAAAGATCTCACTGTAGTGTTGCGTTATGTTGAAAACAACATGAAAACAAAAGATGAAGACTTTTTTTTGTTGAAATGACATTCTTTTGCAGGGTCCATTGTGATACAGACTGAATGAGAATGCTGGAAATGTGTTTGGAGGGTGGAGAATACGTTTGGACCGCTGTAAACATTTTAAATCAGTGACATCCTTTCTGGCTTAAACTTGTCCCGACAGTCTTTATTCTTGTGTAAACCCTGATGTAAAAGCCAGGTGCTGCTTCCTGCTCGACTCCTCCCAGGTGACACCCGCAGGGACTGGGCACAGCCGCTGTATCAGGTGAGCATCGTCCTTCTATTGTCCTCGTGCTTTCATCTGTCAGATTCTTTACATGAGACAAAGGCCAAGATCTACAGCAGCGGAAACCCAGCTGACGGAGAGGAGGATGAGGAAGCGGAGAGGAAGAGGAGAGGCAGAGGAGCGGGTGAGAAACCGGAGGAGGAGAGCTCATATCAGGTGTGTGGAGGCGGGTCATTGGGACAGAGATCCCTCGTGGCCCAAAGGAAGTTCAGGTGATAGAGAAGATCCAAGAGCCAACCCTGAGGAGCAGTAACACACAATGGGGCTGATAGAAAGATATACAGGTGTGAAGGTGACGCCTTCATGACGATGACTGTCCTAAACAGAGACTATGTCACTTTTTGCAATCACTGAACAGCTCAAAACTCACATCGTCCTCAACATTTCCTTGGGCTGTGGTGTTAACTGTAGACACTGCTGAGTCACTCAAAATTAGAGGCACCAGTTAGCATTAACCAACAGTTAGTCGCTCTCACCTGTTTTTAGTGTTGTAGTCAAGAGCGCACTAATCGAGACCAAGACCAGCCCGAGACCACAGGGTCCCGAGACCAGGACAAGACCAAGACTTTTAATGGTCGAGACCGAGACAAGACTAAGACCACGGCCCATCGAGACCAAATCAAGACCATCTTTGTCATTTCCTACATTTATTTGTCTTTTACAGTTATTTTGGCACATTTATATCAATATTTTTGTTAAGTTTATAAATCTATCGCCATTTGATCTGATTAATGTTCATTTAAGTATAAAATAGACCAAGCAAAACAAACTGTACTGCAATGAAACACTCTGCACCCCTTTTTTTCACAGTTCGAGAATCCTTCTTTAATCCCACTTCCACTGGCACTTGACAGAAAAGGGCTTCAAAGTGAATCAAGTGGGTTTTTTCAAGTTCATAACATTTACAGTTACATTCTCTTACTGGTTTTGCAGTGACATTAAACCTCTGCACATTTACCGGCCATAATGAAATATGATCTAACTCAGACCTCGAGTCCGAGACCAAGCGCCATCAAGACCGAGACAAGATCGAATCCAAATGAGTCCAAGATGAGACCAAAAAAGACAGTAAACTAGAAAAGCAGTCAGAGAGCGCAGACCTCCGCCAAGGACTACAGTCCCCCTCATATTAATTGTGTTTTCCATAAATATTTGTCTTGTATCTTTCAATTTGGAATATGAAAGAGGATCCCATTGTCCATCCCTGAGTCAAATTTCATGGGGTTTGGTCAATAATTAACTGAGATATTGAGAAACTAAATATTTGGCCTCATTTACCACAATGTTAACTAAAATTTCAAAGTGATCCAGAATCCAGGATTTCTTCCGGATCACCCCCAAAATGAAATCCTTTTCACATTTCCAACAAATCCTGAAAATTTCATCAAAATTGGTCCATAACTTTTTGAGTTATGTTGCTAACAGACAAACAAACAAACAAACAAACAAACAGACAAACGCCGGCAAAAACATAACCTCCTTGGCGGAGGTAAAAAGCAGTCTCAAGACCAAGACCGCTCTCGAGTATTACAACACTACCTATTTTGTAAAAAATCCAACACGTAGACGGGATCCAGAACGCTCATACTGATCACAGACTCTGGAAAATGTGTTGTTTAAATCCACTTTGTGTTTTTTATTGAGTTTTCAGACTCAGATCTAAAAACTTATCAGGCTATGTGTGTTAATATGTGCACTGTGTCACCACTGTAACTACTGAACATTCTGCCATAGACATACATGAAGAACCCCCTTACTGCAGAGTATCAGTAACCCCCACAAATGCTGAGTCACTACTTGTTTTTGTTTGTCTTGTTCTTGTTTTTTGGACATCTTTGAGTTACTGTGAAAAACAAACTCGATTTGCCTGAAATGTTCAAGGGTAGGAAATTAAACTTATCTGTC
The DNA here is from genome assembly GCF_026225935.1 of Boleophthalmus pectinirostris. Classification (NCBI taxonomy): domain Eukaryota; kingdom Metazoa; phylum Chordata; class Actinopteri; order Gobiiformes; family Gobiidae; genus Boleophthalmus; species Boleophthalmus pectinirostris. The sequence goes on along the minus strand of NW_026571473.1, from coordinate 3,675,724 downwards.
TTGTGTTTTATGCAGCTAAAATCTCTAACAGTCTTTGTAGAGATGTGACACCTCTACTGTACCAGTGTTCAGCTCTTCAATCCAACTTATTTGTGCATAAAACTATTACTAAGAACTTATTTAGAGATTTTAAATGCAACTTTAACACTTTAACACACCCTTCTTATTCTGTAAACTACTCGAATTACAAATACTGCATTACTTGGCCTTGCTTTAGTTCCCATATAGTGTTCATCTGTTTCTGTAGCCGCAGTTGCCCCGGGGACAACGGACAGACAAATACATTCATGTTCCAGACACTAGAGGCGCCAGAGACCTGTGAAAATGGTCTCGCAATGCTCCGCCCACTCCAGGTAACACCGACCAATCAACAGCCTCTGCTCTCATTCACATTTAGCCCATAAACTTTGCTGCTGCTAAAGATGCACTATGTAATTATTGTTGTGGTCTTGTCTTGGAAAAAAAAGACAAGACAAATTTTACTGATCCACAAAGGAAATAATTTGGCCACAGTCGCTCACACATCACAATATATTATCATAAAAAAAGAGAACAATATAAACGGTAATAATAAATTGTGAAGAAGTGGCAAAAATATCAAGAGAATAGTGTCAAATAATGCGTAATTATATAAAACACAAGATAGATATATTTAATACCACATTTTAGTACATTCCAACACATAAAAACAAGGACATTTTAATTAGGGGTGTCAAATTATCGCGTTAATTGAGATGAATTAATTACAGTCATATTTAGCGCAAGATGTTTTTTAATCCCGTTAATCTCATTTTTAATCTCTAACTTTACTGTTTTTGTACGCCTTAAAATCTGTTTTTCATGTGTTGTTGGGACACAGTCCTGCTCCGCTCGCTCCCGCAAAGAATTGTAATTTTCATTCCCGTTCCCGCCGCATCTGCGATAAACCTGCACACGTCTGATCTCTGAAAACATCACGACACACACGCAGAACAGACTCACCATCAGCAGAACATCCCTCTGTCACAGAAAGAACACTCATATTCCACTGAGTCATATCCTTTAGTTCGACAGAAGCTGAACCGCATCAGCGCACAATATGGTAAATGGTCACATTTTTCTATAGCGCTTTTCCACCTTCAAGGCTCTCAAAGCGCTTTACAACAAGGAACCACTCACCCATTCACACACACACTCATACACCAGTGTACGCAGACACTGTGGGCAAGGTGGGTTAAGTGTCTTGCCCAAGGACACAACGGCAGCATTCATCTGTGGGAGCTGGAATCACACCAGCCAACCTGTGGGTCAGTGGATCTGACCGCTCAACCTGTGATGTTTATGTTGAGAGCTGGAATCGAACCGCCAACCTTCAGATCAGTGGGCGAATGCTCTACCAACTGAACTACTGCCGCCAATAGTGTTTTGTTTTTTTTCTTTTATGCAAATTAGCGATGCGGTTTTAAGTTTTGTTTCTGTGAGAGTTGCGCAAAGCTGCATTAAACACATTATAATGTCAATCAGGCTGATGTGGCTCTGGAGTGTTTATGGTTTATATGTCGTAAATTTGAGTTTATTTATGCAGATTAATAAAAGTAATAATAATGATGATACATATTATATAAAAAAGTTAATGCTTAATCGAAAATCAATTGTTAATTGTCCTGATGATCAATTAATAAAATTTCATCGAACACCCATCTCTAATGGGGACGTTCACTTTCTTAACCTCTATCAAACATGGAGAAGCGAAAAGGAATTGTCTAAAATATGTGCAAGATTAGACCACAACCGCAAATTTAGGCTGCTTAAAATGTTTTTATTAATGCTAAAATAAAATATCCAGCACAAATGATGTATGATAGACAAACATGAATCATTTGTGTATTTTACTTTACACTCAGATTTAGGCGACGTTCAGACTGCAGGGCTTAATGCTCAATTCCAATGTTTTTGCGAGGTCGTTCACATTTCCAATTAAATGCGACTCGTATGTGACTCCAGTGTGAACAGTAAACGGCCCAAAAGTGTCCCGCATGTGCACTGGAGACACGACGACGTCAACCGCAGCGAGCGTCTCTGTGTTTATGGAAGCTGTCCAAACATGGACGCAGCATCGAGCACCTGGAGATTTTACGGAGGAGATTGAGAAGGAGAAGGATGAGGTTTTTGGTCGTGGTGTTTTGTGGGACAGCGGCAGCGACGTCCGTTGAAAGGAACGTGTGGATGTGGAGACGTAGTCAAGAGTGGTGAGTGGTGATGTGCTTCACTTCAGTGACATGGAGTTCATTAACAATTTTCACCTACTTCAGTGCAGAATAGTGACGTTTGTGTCTTGTTGATAACGTGTAGGTGGATGAATGCGCTTTGGCCGTTCACATTGAGGTCACATGTCAAAAGATCAGATATGTATCGGTTTTAGGAGCACATATCCAAGTGTCCTGGGTCACATTTGAAAAAATCGGATCTGTGTCGTTCAGACTGTCATTAAAAGATCAGATACAGGAACATAGAGGCCAAAAAATCAGATTTGGGTCACTTCAGGCTGCAGTCTGAACGCAGCCTTAGTTTGAGCTTTCAGAATGTGTCCTGCACTGTACTGTTTTGCGTCGGGTCCCGTGGGTGCAGGGCTCTAACCTGATGTTTTATTTTCTTTGTATTTTCGAATTATTTAGAGTTTGACAAAAGAACACAGCGGAATGTAAGTGACTACATCTGTTAAAATTTGTTAAACAATAAATGACTTTATAAAGTCACTTTTTTTGTTCTATATCAGTCTTTTGATCTGCCACAATAATGTAATCATGAATTTAAATGAAAATACCTCAAGTTGAAGCTTTTCGCAGCAATTTATAGGCGAGATTAAAAAAGAGATTAATTAAATCAATTAATTACAGATCATAATTAATGAATGTCTCAATTTATTTTATTTTTTTTTAATCTCTTGACAGCACTAATTTTAATGGTAGAAATTCTGCTCTAACTTTCTTTTCCTGGTACAATACAGAAGTCTACAGGGAGTTATTTTTACCTCATAAACCTATATCCTGCCCATCTGATATTTTTAACACATTTACCGCTTTGAATCATGTTTCGCCGGCCAATGGATGAGGTAACGGCTTCAAAATAAGGTGTCAGAGATGAGATAAGGAACAATAGCTGGAGGAAACTGAGTGCACATGTCCTGATAGCAAACTCCAGCTCTTCCATATGCTGTTTGTGAGTTTCCCTTTGCCTCGGGGAGAGTCTGCGGCCGGGAACAAGGAGGAGGAGGGGGATGAGGAGGGGTAGGGCATCTGACACAAGGAGGGGGGCAGAGAGAAAGGGGGCAGAAAGGAGGAGGGACGTTACCTGTCTGTCCCAGGACACTCGCGTAGCCCGGGGTACGAGACAAGGCGATCCATTTTCACCTGTCTTATTTACAGCTCATAAAACCACTTTATGTCCCGTCTGGAAAAAAACTGCTCCTCGTTGTTGCACACTACTAATTACTGGAGCGATGTCACGTATTTGTAATAGATTTTTACTGGTTTACAGGAGTAGAGCGACAGGTGGAGCAGACGGCAGGTGTTCGGGCGACAGGCTCAAAGGCTCAAGGCACACTCCTGTATAATTGAAGCGTAACGGTTGGGGGTTTAATTCCTTTGATGGTGAGATAAACACATAAGTAAAGGTGTGAGAATTTTGTGGTTTCTTAAATGTAACTAAATGTAACGGGGCTGTTAAGTATTCTGAGGACACTGTCATTACCTCAAATAACAGTTTAGAGCAGTGTTTCTCAATCAGACGTTTGTAATTATTTAAAAACTTTATACATACACTCTTTTTTATATGTAATGACTGAGTTAAAGAGTAGAAGAAAAGGTGAAGTACTGACAAACAGATCAAAAGAAGAGGACATTATACAATTTGAAGATTTAGTTTATATTAATATAGAGTAAAAGCTTGTTAAATAAACAAGCTGAAGTTTTCTATGCAGTGGCAAAGTTAACAATTTGGGGGCCCGAGGTGAACATGACCTTGGGGCCATCACTATAATGCACTGTTTTGTTGAGTGTGTGTTTTGTTTTGTTTTTTAAATATATTTATTGTCTGTTGTTCCCCATTGTTCTTGAGGCATGCACGTCTTTATTTGCATTAGGGTGGACTGGAAATGTGTCTTATTAGTTAGGTAGCCTACTACTTAACCAGAGCTGAAAGTAGTTTTTTAATACAATTTTTTTTTTCCTAGTACAATTACATTTTTGTTTACATCCATTATATGTGATGATGTTATGATTCTGTTCAAATGAGGCTCACGTTGACTCTATTCTAACGTGAAAGGGGGGTGCTTTGACAGTTAAAATAGATTTGACAATCTGATACTACTTCGAAGGTGTTTTTTTTTAAGTAAACTACTGTTATTGAATGTCATATTGAGAGAAAATCTAATTGCTCTGTGGACATTATTGGTAATGGCGAGGGCAATTATTCAGGGGCCCCTCCAGCTTTGGGGGCCCTAAGCAGCCGCCTACTTTTGCCTAATGGTAGCGCCGCCTCTGTTTCTATGAACAATTTATTGATTATTACCTCGTCCCCGAAGGGTTGATCAGGTTTTGTTGTTGTACTGTGTGTGTGTGTGTGTGTCTGTGTGTGTGTGTGTGTGTGTGTGTCTGTGTGTGTGTGTGTGTCTGTGTGTGTGTGTGTGTGTGTGTCTGTGTGTGTGTGTGTGTGTCTGTGTGTGTGTGTGTCTGTGTGTGTGTGTGTCTGTGTGTGTGTGTGTCTGTGTGTGTGTGTGTGTGTGTGTGTGTGTGTCGTGTGTGTGTGTGTGTGTGTGTGTGTCTGTGTGTGTGTGTGTGTGTGTGTGTGTGTGTGTGTCTGTGTGTGTGTGTGTGTGTGTGTGTGTGTGTGTGTGTCTGTGTGTGTGTGTGTGTGTTGGGATGTGTGTGTGTGTGTGTCTGTCCACCCGCAATAATTCTGCCATATATTATTGCCATTATAGACCGATTCTCACCAAATCTGGTACATGGGTCAAGCCCCCGTGCCTGATGCCACAAAAAAAAAAGTTTGATGATGATCTGAGGTCATTTGAGGTCACATGGGTCAACTGAAAGGTCACGCCATTATAAAGGATTGGCTATACATTGATAAAGCCTGATCCAGTCAGATCTCAGAAGCTCAGCAGGGCCCGGCCTGGTTAGTACTTGGATGGGAGACCACTGGGAAAATCAGGTGCCACAGGGGGGCGCCAGTAACAAAACTGTTGTCTGTGCCCCAGGGCAGCTGTGGCTACAATAGTAGCTTACCATCACCGGGTGTGGAGAGAAAAGAAGAATTAATTTATAATGCTCTGTAAAGCGTCTTTGTGACACATGTCTGTGAAAAGCGCTATAGAAACAGACTTACTTACAATTTCAACAATTTATGAACCATCTACGGCCTAAAATATTCACCCAATCATCACACAAGTTGGCAAACACATAACTGGGGTACACTGGATGTCAAGGTCACTTGAAAGTCAAGGTAACCAAGGTCAAATATGCGTTTTTGGACAAAACTCGGCGAAGGATCGAGCTAGAGCAACGGGAGTGTCTCAAAATCTTAGAAAAATTATTATCCATTTATAATTCTATGCATTTTTGTAGTCACATATTCATAGTTTTCTAGATAATCACTAATTATAACAGTTTCTTTTTCTTTCAGTGTATGTCGTTAAAATTCTAATTGGAACAAAAATAATTTCCATTTCTTGTTTTTTCTGGTGATACACAACACACTGATCTACAGTCACACAACTAATATATACACAACTCATGACAAACACAGACATTCTCATGTGTGACCAACATCACACTAATGTTCATGGGCCTGTACACATACACACATTACATTGTGGATATAATGATGATGTCATATGGGCTGGACTCCACATAAACTGTTTCTGTGGTGATGAACTGACCCACCGACGCCTCATGGACCAGGTTGATATCTCTGATTGAGCTTGTTTCCAATATTTCAGAAATAATTGTGTGCTGAGATAACATGGAATTAGAACTTTTTGTTTAAAAAATGTAAATAAATAAATAAATAAAATAAAAATAATAATTAATAAAAAGTAAATAGTGAAAATAAAGTAAGTAGTAAATAAGTCTAAATATTTTTTCAACATTTCATAAAAAAAATTGTGCTAAAAATAAAATTCTAAATTATTATTATTTTATTTTATTTTTTATTTTTTTTATCATTTATTTATTTATTTATTTTTCATATATCACATAATTTTTCAAAATCTGAAATGTAGGTTTTCAAAATGGAAATAAATATAAACATAAATAAAGAAAAGATTGGCAGTAGGAAGGATTGGCACAGCTGACTATATCATGGCATTCTCATATTTTTGTCTCTATAATGGGAATACAATATTTATCACAGTGTTATAAAACAATACAGTCAAGTGTCATATTTCACTCTTCAAAGCTTTCAGACTCTCAGCTCCTGGATTTCTTATTTCTTCAGTGAATGAATGAAACAGCAAAGATCTCACGTCTTCATGTCTCCACCACAAAGACCAACACCGCGGCAGTACAACACACGGCTCGAGAACACAGCCCCTGTCCCGAGCTTTTCACCGCTCCAGCTCCGACTGACAGGAGCACTTTGTCACCGGGCGGGACAGGTTACACGGGGGGGAGAGGGGGAGGGCGCAGAGAAAAGACGAGGGAGGAGACAGGAGGGAGGAGAGGGTTTTGGGGAGTGGACGGGTTTTTATCACTGTGGGAACCGAAATCCGTATCGATACTCTGCAGCCGATGTCGTCAACGTTCCCCCGGAGGTGCGACGCTAACTGTGCGCTCTGCTCTGTCTGAAGATCTGTCACTCAAGTTAAGCTTTACTCTGAGCTTTGTCTTAACACAATCTGACCAGAGAGAGTGAACTGAAACTACAACAGGAGAGCTGATTTGTGCTGTTAAACAAATCTCTCTCAAACAGCATTATAGTCACACGCTTTTTCAGTTAGTCACTAGGGTTATAACTTTTTGAACTCTCTACTGCACCCTCTACCCACTGGTAACTACCACTGCAGCAGCTACACAGCAAAAACTGGAGAGTTAAAATTTCAGGGTAAAATATTTCAGAGTTGTTTTTAACACAGAAAGTGTTATTTTAACTATTTGAAAGTTAAATGGGAGTTAGAGTTGGGGTTATTTGCCAGAGTTGATGTGGTTGAAGTGAATTCAACTTCTGCTAGTGTTATTTCAACTTCCCCAAGTGTTAACTCAGCACCACCGTGTGCGGGATTTTTCTCCATGAACTTATTTTCCAAAATCAAAGTCCTGCATCATGATTGGATGAACTTTTTGGAGAAACCAAACTCCATATTCAACACTCTTTGATGAATCAGACTAGCACTGTGTAACTTTTCTTTTAGAAGGCCGCATTTGCTCAACGCTTTGAAGAAATGAATTTTTTTGAAGAATATTCCAGTCTATTAGCCTGATTCGTCAGGTTACGTTCACTTCGTAAAAACCGTCTGACCTCGCAGTGTTAGAATTTGTTCGTTCGACGGTAGGCGGGTACTTTTGATCATTTAACCAATCACTGCTATTTGGTCATGATGTATGTAATGCACCACTAACAGGGCTAACTGGTATATTAAGCTTTTCCCAAAACGCGTAGGAAGAAGGACAATAACTTGATAAAATTCACCAAACATTCTCTTTTTTCCGACTTTAACTCTTCAATCTCAGGAATCGTTGACAACACTGAATGGCTCTTTGCTGATTGGCTGGTGCCCGAACTCACACTTGATTTAGTCACACTGATCTAGTCTGGAGAGAAATGAAATTGAGCAGAGACACTAGGTGGCACCAGCCTGACTAACACTATATGCCATCAAACATACGTATCTATCTTGCAGTTAAACCTTAAATAATTCTTGACAAACATGCAATACTGACGTGTACTTGGTCTGAAGGCGTCGCCTGTTTGTTACTACGCTGATCTGTAATGCCATACTGTGGGACATTGTAGGCAAAACAATATATTTTCTAAGGAGAGAAGACAATGAAAGTGAGGGAATTGAATGCCCCTGCAGAGCTATAAGGTGGGTGGAGGTATGGGGCAGGCTGAGTTTGGGGGAGTGGGGGCGGGGTGGGGGTGGAGGTGGTTTGAGGGGGTCCAGCTGTCCTTTGAAGCCTGCTCAGGTGTCCCGGTGCCAGGCAGGTAGACAGCAGCCTATGGGCCCGACCCGCGGAGGTCCCAGGGGCGTCTGGAGCTGCCTGTCCCGTCTGAGGCAGGAGAAATGACTGATACAATAACTCCAACTCAATCTGGGTGGGTGTGTGTGTGTGTGTGTGTGTGTGTGTGTGTGTGTGTGTGCAGGTGAAAAAGCACAGTTTTGTGAGCATTGTTAAACGTGTCACAGATAAAGACAACAGCAGAGGGAGGTAGTTTTGTTGGGCTCTTTTGAACTTAACGATGCACAGTTTCACTTTTCTGATGGAGGGTTTTGGAGATTCAGAGGCTGGACACTGCTGTGATGCTGCAGGACACACAACAGGGACACTTTTGGCTCTTCCTCTCCTCAAACTGCCCTGACACAGATCTGCCAACCCTCCCTGACCAGTCCTCCTGTTACTCTGACCTGAGACCTTTGACTGAGACACAAAGACCACACACCTGCAACAGTTTACTGCAGCAAAACTTAAATGATGTTATGATTTGAACATAGTGGCCTCCTGCTCTCCCACTTGTTGTCTATTCATGGGATAGAGAGAAACATCATTTCGATTACTTTGTATGTCGAGTACATGTGAAGAAATTGACAACAAAGTGAACTTTGAACTTTGAACTTGAACTTTGAAAAGTATGACATTAATCTGATCTATCTCGATGAAGTTGAGCAGGTGATTCAACCAGGCCAAGTTACTGGTCACATCAGACAGATTCTCTCGATATTTGTGAGTTCAAATTCACAAAATCTTGAGAGACTCTTGCTGTGAGGTTATCAGGTGAATGAACCAATCACAGAGCAGCACTGAGGTTTGTGAGGAAGCCAAAGGTCAAACGTCCAAGTGACAAGGAGAATATCTGTGCTCTCAACTAGGGCTGTGCAAAAATATTGAAATATCGATGTATCGTATCATTTAATGTGATGATGCAGTTTCGATATTGTGGGCTGCTGTATCCATATATCAACAAGAGTATTTTTTGGTTTATTTTACTAAATTATTTTGTTACAGCTACGGTTTTATTATTTGTTCAGAGGAAGGAAACTCGTTTATGTGACACGTTTGATATTTTCACTGTTCTGATGATTAAAATGTTTGTGTTTCATATGAACTTAGCACAAGAAGTGATTTAACAAAGACTTTTAGTATCACAGACATGATTTAGTCTTTATTTTTTATGAAACATATTGAATCAGTTTCAAATGAGTTGTATCAAATCAAAAGCTCACTGTATCGAGGTATGTATTGTATCAGTAACTTCTGAATGATACCCAGCCCTACTCTCAACTGGACTAAGAAATCAAACCCTTATACTTAGATTTTTCATATTTTTCTGTTGAGACGCTTCAACTAATCAGTTGGGTTCGGTCAAGCAGTAACGGAGGGAAACAGGGGCAGATTTTTGACATTCAAATGTCTCTTATTCAGAAACTAGAGGAACTATTGAAATAAGTAAAGTATCAGAATGTAGGAAAGAGTTACACTCCAACAGGGTCAAGTTAAACCTGTGATATTCTTTCAAGTTGTTGACAAAAAATTTAAAAACTCATGTCAGTAACGGAGGGAATGAAATATGCAGCACTTTTTGGGCAATAAATCCAAACAGTGATAACTCTTGGTTCTCACTTCCATATCCTTAACAAACTGGTTTGAATATTTGCTTCATATAGTTTTCTACCATATGGTACAAGATTAGGTTGAAAAACCTCTTACTTTTTGACTCATGAGATTTTTTATTAAGAAAGGTCATGGTAACGGAGGGAAAAAACTGTGCAAACAAGTAGAAGGTGCAGGATTTTACATTTTTTACATTTGTCAACTTTTTTCTTCTGAATACTTTAATTTTACTTCAAAATGAAAGGAAACTATTTTTATAAAATATGTCAGTCCTTCCAAGCTAATTTTTAATCATTTTAAATACCTTTTTTAAAAAAAAAAATCCTGTACCTTCATCAACAGTTCAAAGATGGAATAACACAAGATATGATGAAATACATCCATTTATTTACATGATTTGCAGGTCTGTGAAATGTGGGAAATAATTTTTGTTCCATGTTTCATACATGGTCTGTTTAAAACGTATGGAACTTTAGAACCAAAAATGGTACAGAAAAAAGGTCAACGATTTCATAAACTAGAGTACATATGTATCTGTTCAATACATTTTTATATCAGATGCATTAACTTGAATTTTTGGCCTTGATGTTTACTTCTGCTTGACTGGGCCGAGATTCACCAGCGACCACACTCACATAAAGTATTAGAGGAGCTTGTGTTCTTGATCCCAGGCAAAGTCTTCGTACTGTACATCTGCCACCAGCGAGATCTTTTCAGCCATTATATGTTTTATGCCGTACTGTACAACGTTCTTGTCAACACAATAACATCTCCAAGCAGGTGGCCGACCTCTGGATATTATGAAGATGATACAAAAGAAAATTTTGTGTATATTTATTCTACAGATTGACTTATTGTACTCCTATAATCCAGAGAAAAGTTTAAAGAGTTTGTTTTCTTGGTTGCTGTGCTAAAACTTGTACTTGAGTTTACATTATGGCAGCTAATGGAAGCTTAGGTTAAATTGCAATTGTAGTATTTTGTTTAAATAAGCAGAAGTACACGCTACTACTACTTCCTTTAAAGCCTCTTGAACTTAAGGCTAGCCCCGTCACCTGCAGGTAAGACTCCAGCTGCGCTCGAGACATAAAGCGCGCTAATCCAGTTATGCAATGTGATTTTAATACCATCGACCAACATAAACGTTAATATCCGAGTCTGGGTCATGACTTCAAACTGACAAAACATCTTCGCCTCCTTCCGGACCGCGAGGAAGTCATTATCTCTGTGATTTATTGCGCTGTTTGTCAATCTGTCAATAAGAGGAAATGCTAAAGAACCACGCTCTTCCTCAGCTGTGCCCGTGCCAAAGCTTTGATGCTGGTTTGACAACTTGGATTAGCCCTGCCTGTACATCCTGTCTTTTGTCCTTACGAGAGCCACCGTCTGAATGAGAAAGTCTATTTAGCGAGAGGGTGTGTGCCGCTCTCTATTGCACAACCGCGGAGGCTAAGTCCCTACTCCTCGCTTTAATAACAGTGAGTTGTAATTGAGTTAATCCTAAAGAGCTGGTTATGATTTAGGAAGGATTAAGAGACATGCTACGGCTAATTGATCCACGGTCTCCATAGCAACAGGCCTATGGGACGGCAGATTATGTTATATGATCAGAAATTAGCCATACTAAACTCCAATGACTAGAGCCGCTTAAATGCCTTTGGTTTCACTGGAGAGTACGGGGGATATGAAGCGTCGACGTTTAAGTCAAAGTGTGGTCATATTGGTTTGTTTTCAGGTTTGTTCAGAGAGAATTTGCACTTTTTTCTACTGATCAAGGGTCTATAGGCGAGTTTCAGCTGACATCATTGTTATTAAAAGCCCGCGTTGCATGCTGGGAAATATTTTGGTCGGAGGCAAGAAACACGGTAGCGTCAAACACAGTGTGTAACCTCGTGTATTTCTCCCCGATAATGGTAAATTCCTGCTGCATTATTGGATGCACAAATAGAAGCACGGAAGAAGGAAAATGTCTTTTTCGTATTCTGAGTGAAAAGAACCGCTAACGGTGAATTAAACGACTTTCAAACATCCGCAGAGCAAACGTAGAAGATCCTAACAAACCGTGGACTCCAACAAGTTCAACAACACATCCAGACTCTTGGAGGTTTTCATCTTTTCTGCTGTGAATGGCCCAGGAGTTTCCACCAAGTCATTGTGGATATCACCAAAGTGAATATTTGTCCAGGTAGTTGGAGATTCTGACCAGAAATTTGGTTTGGTCCATCTTTTGTCGGGGTTGAAAAGGGTGATTTGTCGTCCGTCGATGCTTATGACCAATTTCTGGTCAAATGGTCTTGGGTCCTCTGCCGTTAGAGTGGATAAATAACCGGGATCAATACCCTTTATGTGCTTTCTCACTCCGTCCGTCATGTTGAATTAGTGTTTCTTGCCGTTGACCAAAATAATTCCCAGCATGCAACGCGCACTTTTGTCATCAATGAAACTCGCCTATACTACTTGCAAGTCTACTCAAAGAATTTTTAGCACTTTTAAAAATGTATTTTAACCATACTTCCAATGCGACTGTCACAACCCGGGCTATAGGCTCTATTCACGCTTACTGGAAGACGTTTGGAAACAACTTCCGGTGTAATTCCTGACACAGGGCAAAACCGTGGATTCATCAGCAGCGTGTTCACAACCTTCCAAAGATTTCCATGGGTGACAGGACTGTAATTGCGTCTTCGATGTCACTTAGGCTGTGTTCAGACTGCAGCCTGAAGTGACCCAAATCTGATTTTTTGGACCATTATGTGACCTGTATCTGATCTTTTAATGACAGTCTGAACCACACAGATCAAATTTTTTCAAATATGACCCAGGACACTTGGATATGTGCTCCTGAAACTGATACATATCTGATCTTTTGACATGTGACTTCAGTGTGAACGGCCAAAGCACATTCATCCACCTACACGTTATCAACAAGACACAAACGTCACTATTCTGCACTGAAGTAGGTGAAAATTGTTAATGAACTCCATGTCACTGAAGTGAAGCACATCACCACTCACCACTCTTGACTACGTCTCCACATCCACATGTTCCTTTAAACGGACGTCGCTGCCGCTGCCCCACAAAACACCACGACCAAAAACCTCGTCCTTCTCCTTTTCAATCTCCTCCTTAAAACAAGTAAGTTGTTCATGTTCTGGCTCCGGTACGAGAGGAACTTTAAAATCTCCAGGTGCTCGATGCTGCGTCCATGTTTGGACAACTTCTGTAAACACAGAGACGCTCGCTGCGGTTGACGTCGTCGTGTCTCCAGTGTCACATGTGGGACACTTTCGGGCTGTTTACTGTTCACACTGGAGTCACATACAAGTCACATTTAATTGGAAATGTGAACGACCTCGTAAAAACATCGGATTTCACAAAAAAATCGGAATTGAGCATTAAGCCCTGCAGTCTGAACATAGCCTTACAGGCAGCTGATTGGAACTGTTGATCTGACGAACATAACGGAACTCTGACGACATCCAATGACATCCTTTTTTTTAAATTAAGTTAGACAAATTATAATACACAAACTGAAGGGCCACTAAACACCATAATCACTTTTTTCTACTGATTATCTGTGTAAATGGGTGTAAAATAGAAGTGTGTCTCTATCCCTGGTCTTATTTTGGTATTTTAGTGCATATTTTTGGGTCAAAGTCGTGTCTGTAACGGTCTCTTTAGGATCAACTATGGCCTGGACATTTGGATTTTCGGGTTAGACTAATGGATGCAGGTTATTACTTGACAAGCGCAGACACTGGAGTCTACAGGGGGGACGTGAGGAGTCCCTGTTAGCCCTTCCCCAACCTGGCACCTTCGAGCACCGTCGGGCACCGCCATGTCCCGCCATGTCCCGCCATGTCCCGCGTTTAGGAAAACGGTGTGTTCCGAGCACAAATGTCCACTCTGTTTCAAAGTCCGGAGCACACTGGTCCACACCGTGTTGGACTGTTGTGGTTTCGGTCAGATGTCAATCATTGCTTCACACTCTTCTGGAGGATTTTTCCTATTTTGCTTAGGGGTGGAGTAAAGCTTTGGGACAGCATTAAGTGGCTCATTAATAGGCAATTTATAAAAGGAAACAAGAAAGAATGCAATGACATCTGATGAAGAAAACTGGACCATTTTCTCAGTTTTCCCAGATTTTTACAGAGTTACTATCGTCAACAGAGCTCAAAGGAAGTCACCATCCCCATGTTTCCAAATGTCTTGTCATTTTGTGACATTGAATAGAGCCCATACTGACAAAAAAAATGACCATTAATAATACTTTATGATCATGTATTTTGGAGATTTAGTTTTACTGCACCTTTCTAAGGCAGATTTATAATTAATGAAAGTTTTACTGGTGGCTGCCAAAAAAGGAATAACTCGAAAATGGATTAGACAGGAAACACCTACAATAAATGAATGGATTGACTTGATATATAATATTTTTAAAATGGAAAGGATTACATTTAAGCTGAAGCTACAGAGTTATATACTTGAAAACAATTGGCCAAAATGGTTGAGGTATGTGCCCGGTCAAGTAAAAGTAAACAGCAAGTTAATGCATCTGATATAAAAATGGATTGAACAGATACATATGTACTCTAGTTTATGAAACTGTTGACCTTTTTTCTGTACCATTTTTGGTTCTAAAGTTCCATACGTTTTAAACAGACCATGTATGAAACATGGAACAAAAATTATTTCCCAAATTTCAAAGACCTGCAAATCATGTAGATCAGGGGTGTCAAACTCATTTTGGTCCGGGGGCCGTACCCAACCGACTTTGATCCTAAAGGGGCCAGATCAGAAAACTCATGTCATATAAACCCCAAAAATAACAATAAGTTCAAATATTTGTGCAGAGAAATGCAAATCTATTACAGAAATATTTTTAATTGATGAACTCTTTCTTATATAATATTATAATATTATGAACAACCTGAAACTTTAAGAAAAATTCAATTTCAACACAATGTTTTAACATGATCTTGTATGCAAATAGGAATAAGTCAATTTTTCTTCGAAAATCCTGCACTCTGCTCCACTTTTCTCATGTTGGACATTTTTCTGATGAGGGTGTCACGGTCAACAGTCAAAACGATCGTCCTTTAAGAGCGTTTGGAAAGAGACAAGTCTTCATTTGTGCTGCTCTGGTGGGAGGGGCCACGTACAGAGACGCTGGAGACGCTGCTGTGATAAACACCATAGAAAATTATGATTTTAATAGAAAATTTTAGTAGAAAATCACCCAAGGGCCACATTAAAGGTCTTGGAGGGCCGGATCTGGCCCCCGGGCCTTATGTTTGACACCTGTGATGTAAATAAATGGATGTATTTCATCATATCTTGTGTTATTCCATCTTTGAACTGTTGATGTTGTTTTTTTTTTAAATGTATTTAAAATGATAAAAATTTGCTTGGAAGGACTGACATATTTTATAGAAATAGTTTCCTTTCATTTTGAAGTAATATTAAAGTATTCAGAAGAAAAAAGCGACAAATGATGTAAAATCCTGCACCTTCTACTTGTTTGCACAATTTTCCCTCCGTTACTTTTCCCTCCGTTACCATGACCTTTCTTAATAAAAATCTCATGAGTCAAAAAGTAAGAGGTTTTTCAACCTAATCTTGTACCATATGGTAGAAAACTATATGAAGCAAATATTCAAACCAGTTTGTTAAGGATATGGAAGTGAGAACCAAGAGTTATCACTGTTTGGATTTATTGCCCAAAAAGTGCTGCATATTTCATTCCCTCCGTTACCGACATGAGTTTTTAAATTTTTTGTCAACGGCTTGAAAGAATCTCACAGGTTTAACTTGACCCTGTTGGAGTGTAACTCTTTCCTACATTCTGATACTTTACTTATTTCAATAGTCCCTCTAGTTTCTGAATAAGAGACATTTGAATGTCAAAAATCTGTCCGTTTCCCTCCGTTACCACTTGACCGGACCTGTATGTAAAGACAAAAAGACCTGACTTTGTATGATGTAGTTCTGTCTGTATACTGTATTTACCCCCACTGTCTTGTTTTGTTTGGTTCTTACTGTTTGAATGTTGTCTGTTTTTAATGTGTGTCCCTATACAAGATGAAAAGCCAATAAAAAGTGAATGACACAAAATAAATAAATAAATAAATAAAAATAATAATACTTTATGTTCTCTGGTGCCTTTCAGGTGAAACTGGAGCCACATCTGCTCTTATATAACTTTGCAGAGTAACACAAATTCTCTCAGTATTTGCAAGAAATTCACAAATTCACAAAATCTTGAGAGATCTCGCTGTGAGGTTATCAGGTGGGCGGACAAATCACAGAGCAACACTTTGGTTTGTGTGGAAGCCAAAGTCCAAGCCCCCAAATGAACAGGGAAGATGTCTGAGCTCTCAACTGGAATCAAAGAACCAGAAGAGCTTGATTTTTCATCTTGTTTCGTTGTGACGCTTCGACCAATCAGATTCAAATAACCTGAACTCGGGGTGATTCACCAGCGACCACACTCACATCTTCATAAAGTATTGGATGAGTGTGTGTTCTCTTCATACATCATCTTTTTTTTTTTTTTTTTTTTATCATTGTCTTCGTGCAGACGTCTTTGGTCCAGACACCGTCCAGACTGGGAGCTCTAGAGTTACAGGTGGGTGAATGTGAAGAAGATGGATCACAGGTGAGGGGTGATCCTGCGCTATTCATTTATGCTGCCACTTTTAACGCTGAAATCCAGTTGGTTTAAACCTAAAATGTCTCTCTGATCTCAACGGTCTTTCACTGAACCCCAGCACCTGCACCAGTCGTGAGTCAGTGCTCGTGCAGGGAGGGAATTCTGGAGTTTCTGAGCTTCACATGAGTCCTGAACATAAACTGAGAATCAGAAAAACTTGTAGGTGTCCTCTGGTTCTGGTCACACAAGTTCAGATGTGACTGTAGAACTTTTTTTTAAAAACAGTAAACATAGGGCCTAGTCAAGCAGAAGTAAACATCAAGGCCAAAAATTCAAGTTAATGCATCTGATATAAAAATGTATTGAACAGATACATATGTACTCTAGTTTATGAAACTGTTGACCTTTTTTCTGTACCATTTTTGGTTCTAAAGTTCCATATGTTTTAAACAGACCATGTATGAAACATGGAACAAAAATTATTTCCCACATTTCACAGACCTGAAAATCATGTCAATAAATGGATGTATTTCATCATATCTTGTGTTATTCCATCTTTGAACTGTTGATGAAGGGACATGATTTTTCAAAAAAAAGAAGTATTTAAAATGATAAAAATTTGCTTTGAAGGACTGACATATTTTATAGAAATAGTTTCCTTTCATTTTGAAGTAATATTAAAATATTCAGAAGAAAAAAGTTGACAAATGATGTAAAATCCTGCACCTTCTACTTGTTTGCACAATTTTCCCTCCGTTACTTTTCCCTCCGTTACCATGACCTTTCTTAATAAAATATTTCATGACTCAAAAAGTAAGAGGTTTTTCAACCTAATCTTGTACCATATGGTAGAAAACTATATGAAGCAAATATTCAAACCAGTTTGTTAAGGATATGGAAGTGAGAACCAAGAGTTATCACTGTTTGGATTTATTGCCCAAAAAGTGCTGCATATTTCATTCCCTCCGTTACAGACATGAGATTTTAAATTTTTAGTCAACAACTTGAAAGAATATCACAGGTTTAACTTGACCCTGTTGGAGTGTAACTCTTTCCTACATTCTGATACTTTACTTATTTCAATAGTTCCTCTAGTTTCTGAATAAGAGACATTTGAATGTCAAAAAATCATTTTAAATACTTTTTTTTAAATCCTGTCCCTTCATCAACAGTTCAAAGATGGAATAACACAAGATATGATGAAATACATCCATTTATTTACATGATTTGCAGGTCTTTGAAATTTGGGAAATAATTTTTGTTCCATGTTTCATACATGGTCTGTTTAAAACATATGGAACTTTAGAACCAAAAATGGTACAGAAAAAAGGTCAACAGTTTCATAAACTAGAGTACATATGTATCTGTTTAATACATTTTATATCAGATGCATTAACTTGAATTTTTGGCCTTGTTGTTTACTTCTGCTTGACTGGGCCTATTAGCAATCGTACTTGTAGCAAGCAAAAAAGCCATTACAAGAAAATGGCTGAGGGTGGATCCTCCATCAGTAGGAGGAGGAGTGGATGGAAATAGTCTTTGAAATGTATGTAATGGAAGAGCTGTCTTTCACCCTCCGGAAACAAAGGGATTTATTTTATGAAACATGGTCGAAATGGACTGAGTATGTGAAACCGATCAGATCAGACTTTATCGGAAAATGAATAGCGTTAACACATCTTGATTGATACTTTATTGGACGACTGTAACGGCACTCTTCTCTTCTGTGTTTGTTTTTTTATTATTTGTTTTGTTTTGTATAATTGAAAAAAAAAGATAAAAATAAAAATTGATATCCAGCCAAAAAACAATTCTTCACACCTAAAAGTTTACGCAAAACCTGGAAAATACTGGAGGAATATTACAGCAGACTCTTCTAGTTACATCTCCGTCATATTTCCGTGAAGTGAAGCGGAGTTCTAGGTCAGCCCCGTCACTGTCAGCGCTAACAGCTCCGCACTCACTCTGGAGCTATCCTCTTCCCCGCCGCGGCTCTGATCTCTGCCTCCGCCTCCGGGGAAACACAATCATCAGTCAGTGGATCCACCCATCCGTCCCAGGACCCGGCCTAGAGGGGCCCCGGGCCACTCCTAACCCCAGAACGCCGCTCCCTCCCTGGGATGAAACCTGGCCAGGCGCCCCTCTCCCCTCCCTGGAGCCTGGTGTGAGCCACAGGCCGGTGCTCAGCTTACAGACGCCGCTCGGGATGAAATGTAACCCTGTGAGAGAGAAGACGGGGACGGGGACGGAGGGGACGCACGGGAGGGACAGAAGACAGGGACAGGAAAGGAGGGACAGAAGAGAGGGAGAGAAGAGAAGGGACAGAAGAGACAGAAGACAGGAACAGAAGACAAGGACAGAAAAGAAGAGACAGAGGAGATGGAGAGAAAAGAAGGGACAGAGGAGAGGGACAGAAAAGAAGGGACAGAAGAGAGGGACAGAAAAGAAGGGACAGAGAAGAGGGAGAGAAGAGAGGAGAGAAGAGAGGAAAAAGAGAGAGGGACAGAAGAGAGAGAGAGAAGAGGAGGAGAGAGAAAAGAAGGGACAGAGGAGAGGGAGAGAAAAGAAGGGACAGAGGAGAGGGAGAGAAAAGAAGGGACAGAGGAGAGGGACAGAAAAGAAGGGACAGAAGAGAGGGACAGAAAAGAAGGGACAGAGGAGAGGGAGAGAAAAGAAGGGACAGAGAAGAGGGAGAGAAGAGAGGAGAGAAGAGAGGAAAAAGAGAGAGGGACAGAAGAGAGGAGAGAGAAAAGAAGGGACAGAGGAGAGGGAGAGAAAAGAAGGGACAGAGGAGAGGGAGAGAAAAGAGGAGAGAAGAGAGGAAAAAGAGAGAGGGAGAGAAGAGAGGAGAGAGAAAATAGGGACAGAAAACAGGAGAGAAGAGAAGGACAGAAGAGAAAAAGAGAAAAGCGGGGAGAGAAGAGAACAGAACAGAGGAACAGAAGAGAAGGGACAGAAAAGAGGGGACAGGAGAGAGGTACAGAAGAGAGGGAGAGAAGGTAGGAAAAGACAAGAGGAGAGAAGAGAAGGGGGAGAAGAGAGGGAAAGAAGAAAGGAGAGAGAAGAGAGGGAGTAAAGCACTGGCGTTATAACCTGGTACAATCATCTCTCCTGTTAAAGTTCATGTTTATTGTGTCCTGTCCCTGTCTCATGAAATCAACTAAACTAAACTAAAGATAGAACAGGTACTAAAAAGCCACATGACAGCAACAGGTGGAAATCATCCAAATGATTCTCGTGAAGGTGTGAGGAGTTCAAAAACACAGTGGAGCACTTCCTGTATGGCATCACAAGGTGGAATAGGAGCCGTTTTCTGCGTGAGAGAAGAACTAACAGTATGACAGATTTATGTGAATGAAACAAAACACAACTCCAGGTCTGTTTGTGACGAGAACCAACACTGGACTAAACCCGGAACTAAACCTGGACTGGAACAGGACCAAAGCAGGACGACATCAGGACTAAACTGGGGTCAAACCAAAACCAGGACAAACTTTGGATCTCTGAAGAGGAAGAGAGACAAAATAATAATAATAATAACAAAAAAACAACAACATTATAACATAAAGAGGGAAAATTGTGTATAAAAGTCTAGATTTATTGCTTAAACAGCTTTTGAGGTCTAAATTAGTCCGCTGTGTGCTGTCTTCTTCAACTTGTAGCATGTTTTATGGTCAGGAAGTGTGTGTTGGCATGCTAGTTGCTGCGACAAACCTCAGCTCTGTTCTCTGAGAGTTGAAACGCTCTTAAAAACTGAAAACGTAAGCTGTAAGTGAGGACGGACTTTGGACGACTGCAAACTGTCTTAAAATGGAACCGGTTCTGTTTTTCCTCACGTTTAAATCAATCAAAATCAAGTAGAAGTCAACTGTTACGCAAAGCTTCTACCTGTAACTTTACAAAACGTCCGGATAACAGCGAAGGCGCACGAGGAGAGAAACGGAGCCGAGCGCATTGACCAGCTGTTGTCTTCACGCGCCCAGAGAACAGAAGCTCCACAGAGAGGCGGGCGACGGCGAAAAACAAGCCGCTCGCAGTGAGTCGGGCCCGGGCGGCAGATGGGAGATGGGACCAAGGCTCAACGGCTCTGAACCACGACAGAGAGAGAGAGAGAGAGACGAGAAGAAAGGTGTTTATCGGACAAACAGATCCATGTGAGGAAGTGTGGAGAAAAAAAAGGAAAAAAACAAAACAAAACAAAACCTGGAATATCATCTCTCCCTCTGACCTAGATCTGAACACACACGCAGGCACGCTCGGGTTGGGTTATTATGTGTTTCGGGGACGTTACGTTAGACTTGGATTCATTTTCCGAGACTGATCCTGACCTCAACCCAAACCACAGACTGGAAAAAGAAAATGGACTAAAGAATGCCACACACTACAGGATTTTCCAGTCTTAAACGATTTTTCAAACATGTGACAAAAAGTGCACACCACAGACATGAAGAGAATCTGATGAGATTTTAAATCTTCGATCACAAAGACTGATGTGGGATCTGTCTGCAGACCACGGGATATAAAGTTGTGAGGTGGGACCAGGTCGTTGTTCTGCGAGTCTCAAGTACGTCTCAAGTCTTTGACCTCAAATCCGAATCAAGTCTCAAGTGAAAGACAGTAAAGTGTAGTCAGGCTGGCGCCACCTAGTGCCTATGCTCAATGTTATTTCTCTCCAGCGACTAGATCAGGAATCAAAATACAATAGATGGTTCACAAAAACCCCAGAAGTGTGAATTCAGGCAACAGCCAATCAGCGAAGAGCCAAATATTCAGTGTCATCGATGATTCCAGAGATCGAGGATTTAAAGTCAGAACAAAAAGAATGTTTGGTGAATTTTATCAAGGGGAAAGACGTTGTGGTCTTTCTTAGCAGTGATTGGTTAAATGATAAAAACTACCCGTCTACTGTTGAGCGAATGAATTCCAACGCTGCGAGGTCAGGCTGTTTCTATGAAGTGAAACCGTCTGATGAATCAGGCTAAGTAAAGTCCAAGTCGAGTCTCGAGTCACTGGCCCATAAGTCCAAGTCAAGTCCAAGGCGTCTGCTTCAAGCTTCAAGTCTTTAAACCGAAGAACTTTGGTTTTTGCTATTTATAAGAATTTCAAACTAAATTGTACTTTAAAAGTCATGCTGTATTCATGGTATTTATTGTATATCAGAGTTGTAGAAATTCAATTTTTTTTCCTTTTTAAATGTCTTGTCAAGATCATAGTGTAAATCATTACGGTCAGAACAGGAAGAATTTGGATTTTCAGTGCTACATAACAGTTATTTTGTCATGTGTCTGAAATGGAAGGATCATATACTGTGTATTTCCTTCTGTTTTACTGTATTGTACTGTATTTACTGTATTGTACTGTATAATACTGTAGTACATTTGAGGATATCATACCACAGTACTTCAGTTCCATCCAAAGTACCAAACAGAAGTGGGAGGGACATGTTTCAGTTTTTTCCTGTAAAATTGTAAGCACCACATTTATCAACTGTAAAGTGAAAAGCTTTTTCTAAAATCATATAATTTTTAAGTTTTTATGTTAAAGGCCTCAAGTCTGAGTCAAGTCCCAAGTCACTGAGCTTCAAGTCCAAGTCGAGTACCAAGTCTTTATTTTAGTTTATTTTATCACGTCAAGTCTCAAGTCCTAAAAATAGTGACTCAATTCTGACTCAAGTCCAAGTCACGACTTACAAGTCCCACCTCTGACTCAAACCACAGACTGTATAAAGAAGTGACTAAAGGTCGCCACAAACTACAGTTTTTTTGGTCTAACGTGAGACAAAAAGCACACACCACAGACACGAGGAGACTCTGATGAGATTTTAAATCTCCGATCACAAAGACTGCAGTGGGACATGTCTGCAGACCACAGGATATAAAGTTGTGAGCGCGATGGTGTCAGCTGTTTCCTGTCTACAGTAAAACCACTCACTCTGAGACTCTGAAGTGTTCAAAGATCAGAGTTCTGCACTTTTAGTTTAGATACAAGTCAAAACTGTGTTATTATTATTTGTGAAATGTGGTGTAAAACTTCAGATACAGGATTTTTAAAGCATAAAATATTGGAGATAAAGTCCACAGGAAGTAGAGTCACTAACACTAATCTGCAGCTTCACCTTGATCCGTGCGCTGTGTGGATGTAAACAGACACACGTGAGGAACTACTCTCACCTTTTTACTTTTAAAAAACACCTCACACTGAATTCACAGCACTGTTTTGTGGACTGGATGTCATTATTTGTGGACAATTACTATGGATTATGTGAATGAGATGCTGCACTTTAAGTTAACTTTTTACAATTTCACTCACTTCACCTGCGGTATAGATATGAGACAAAACATACATTAAAACTGACCAAACTGAATAATGCATAATTCATTCATTCAAGAGCTCTAGATCTTTCAAAACAAAACACTTTATACCTTCTCTTAAAGGCTTCTACAGTGGTAGACTTTTAAAAAAATCATCACTCAGATTGTAAATTAATAATAATGAGAAAAAAGGCACAACATGTATTGTTTATGATCGTATCAAAATAAATCATGTTAAAGAATATGTTAAAGAAAAGCATGTGTTTAGTTCATAGTCGTGGTTTTACTTGTGAAGACAGTGGATCTAGTCTTCTATTATTTCTGTAACATTTGATTTTGAAATTGTTTTTTGAAGTGCACCATGTTAGTACAAGTTTTGATCTGGCCATCTAAGCTCTTCCATAAGTCTACTCCATGTCTGGTAACAGTAGTCCACTAGAGTACTGGACCCATTTTGTTAATCTACTACTAAAAGCTGATGATTTTGGTTCATAAATGAAGCAGGTCCCCATTACGTGAGTGTGTACTGATTCTGGTCCCCACAGTGTGTTATATTTCAGAACAGGAGCCAGGTGACTCCTGACAGAAGAAGAAGACCTGGTTTAAAACGTGAAATCTGACACCAACAAAACTGTCACTTGACTCATAATGAACACAGTGTAACGGCTTTGGGCTGCATCTACCGGCTGCATGTGACATTTAATCATAACTCACATTTTAAGTTCATTTTCAACAGTTTGCAGTGGTCCAAAGTTATTCTTCAACCAACTGAAAAGAAAAAAATGATCATAAACACACGACATATACAAAGTGTATATAGGGTAAACAACAGAAACGTGCGAAGCTGGAAAAGAACAAAACTTATATTAACCCACCCCTAGAAGTGCTTTTCACAACTTTCACAGAGCAAAGGGGAGTTTTGCCTTCACAGTAATGCTAACAACAACTAGCATGCTAACAGTGCACTTCTTGACAATAACAATCGCACAATAAAACACTTTATAATTAGATAGATAATTAGATGCACGCAGCACGGAGTGGACTTCTTTTGATCTCAAGAGCATTTACAATAGATCTGTAGTGAGTCAAGACCATGTTTGTTAAAATAGATGAAAAACAGGTGAACTTTAAATATTTATCTGTCCATTTCTCTCTCTTTTTTAATCGTTTGTTTTTTCAAATGAAACAGAAAACGCACACCAAAGTTCTTGTAGCGATGCAAATGTAAAAAGCAGCAATCTAAAAGTGAAAAAATGCAATGCACACACAGATGGCCGATGTCCAAAAGCTTTTTTTTTTTATTTTTATTTTGAATAACATCTCAGCAAAAAGCCTTCGTCAGCTCACTTTTCTTGCTTTGGAGCACAGGCTAAGTAAGTGCAAGTTAAGTGCTAATTAAGGTAGTAATTAAATAATTATTAAGCCTGAATGACTCTGAATTAACTATTTGTTCATTGTGAATTAAGTCTTTGTTCATGCTTTATTAAGGCTAAATAACGTGTAGTTATTATAAACCCAGTATAGAAAGCAAGAAAAATGATCTGACAAAGACTTTTTGCCGAAACATTATTAAAAATAAACACTTTTGAACATCGGGCATTTGAGTGTGTTGTGCATTTTTTCACTTCCAGATTGCTGCTCTTTGCATTTGCACCTTTACAAGAACTTTGCTGTGCTTTTCTGTTTCATTAAAAAAGAAAAAACAATAATTATTCTCCTAGAACCTGAACTCTTGTATGGGTTTATTGATTCTTTTTATCAGGGCCGATTGAAACCTGATGATGCAAAAACAAAGAATTATATTTATTATTATGATGGAACACAATAAAGTCACAGTTGAATAATTATTTCCAAAAACTATTTATTAAGTGCTTGAACAACCCAAAATGTGTTGGACATAGATGTGCACATGGTCCTAGGTCCTAGGAGGATACACATATTTTGATCTTCCATTAGAGCAGGGGTGTCCAAACTTTTTTCATCAAGAGCCACATCTCTAAACACAGAAGAAGCAGAGGGCTGATCGAGGGCCATAGACTGGTGCTCAATACTGTGAATAATTGAAATTTGTGCAGGTTTAACACATTAGAATGAGCCGTCAGTCTTTATTCAGGCTAAGATCTTTAAAATCACACACTTAATGTTAAATATTAGGCTTTATCAAGGTAGATTTTCAAAAAACTTGCAGTAAAAAGTTCATTTTTAATTGATGGGCCAATTCACCTGGAAGCCTGAGGGCCAAAAAAAATTGTCTGAGGGCCGCATTTGGCCCACGGGCCATCGTTTGGACATGCCTGCATTAGAGATTAAAAAATAAAAATAAAATTGGACAGACAAATAAGTAAAGTTCACCTGTGTGATGTCTGTTAGCTCCATGATGCTTATGCCTGTGCCAGTTTAAAGATGCATTGTGTAACTTTTCATGCTTGTTTCTATGGATATGTCATTGCATTGCCTGGAATGTTCCATGGTGTGACATTAAACAGCTCTGCCTTACATTTATTCAAACACAGGTGGGTTTATAACTCAAAAATACCAAAAACAATCATTCTGACTGTGAGCGGGGTCGCCTCTCCACAGATCTGACATGTAACTTGGTCTGGTTTGGTCTCCATGACGATAAAACGGTTTACATACTGTGAAACATTCCAGAAAAAAAACTATAACATTTCCATAGAGAAAAGCATTGAGCGAACCCAAAAAACACCAGAAAAGTTCCACAGTGCACCTTTTAATAAGCATTTTTTACTCTTTCAGGTCATGTGGTTGAATCTACACAAACATACTACATACGTACAGATATATTTTTGTATCAGTATAAAAACTATAAACTCCTGAAACAGTTTTGGCCCCTCTCAACTTTGACTTTCATGTTTGCACCTCTGCTCCTCACACTTTAATTGGAACTTGGATTTCTTTGGACACTTCCTTCAAACTTCTGACAGTGCGTCCCCCTCCACCTGTCCTCTTTCCCATTTCAAGCATCCACCTCACCTTAACGCGGACCAAAATACAAACTTTGAAGCTGCGCGCAAACCCAGGGGCAGCCGCTAAAAATCACACAGCCACTCTGCAAAAGTTACTTCAAAACTTCAACACACAAAAACCCGCCCGGATTCTCCACGGAGGACCTGGGACTTGATGAGAAAAGACCATTTGATTGGCCGATAGAGCAAATAAAGTTGGTATTATGATGCTAACGAGCCCAAACACTCGTCGAGCTGGCGGTGGGTTGCAGAGATGGCGGTGTGGATTGAGTTTCGTGACATTTGCTCCCCCCCCCCCCGGCTGCGCTTTGAAGCTTGGATCATTTGGTAACAGGTTGGGAATGGACCTCTGGCGAAAATTGAGACTGCGGTCGCCGTGGAAACCGGTTCTCCGCCCACCTCCATTACGTGGTCCGGAGCGGGAGAGCGGTGCACGGACATGTGAGGGGCCGTCTCATCCACGCTCTCTGTGTGCTGCTCAAAGAGTGTATTAAAGGTGCAATGGGGTCCGTTACCTGCTTGTTTCTATGGAGATGTCAGTGCTCTGCCTGGAATGTTCCACAGTGTGACATTAAACAGCTCTAAATTATGTATTTAAAATTACAGATGGTTTTGTAACTCAAAAATACTTAGAAAAACAAACATTCTGACTGTGAGCAGGGTCGCCTCTCCACAGATCCGACCTGTCACTTGGTCTGGTTTGGTCCCAATGAAGATAGAAAGGTTTAATGCCATACAGGCAGTGTTGGGGAGTAACAGATTACATGTACCAAAGTTACATAATCAGAGTACAAATTATGAGTAACTGTATTCAGTTACAGTTACTGTTTCAGTGAGTGGTAATTGGATTACAGTTACTTTGTTGAAATAAATGGATTACATAGCGGTATTTTCCTGTTTTCACATTTTGGGCTATTCCCTTTTTTTTTTTTCCGTAATTCCACTCATTGCCGAAAACTAAACCAGGTCTAAACCAGGTCTAAACCAGGTCTAAAACAGGACTAAACCAGGTCTAAAACAGGACTAAACCAGGATTTAACAGGACCATGCTGTGCAGACTGTGTCTCTTCCTCTTCTATCAATAATATTTTAAGATGTTTAAGTAAAGACTCTTTAAGTATTTTCTTTAAGCAGATAAAACATCTTATGTGAAGATTTCCTCGTCTTTGCTTCTCTACAGCAAATCAAGTAATCCAAAGTATTCAGATTACATTACTCACTTTAAGTGATTTAATGGATTACGTTACAAACTACATTTTGGTGTATGTAATGTGTAATCTGTAGGGGATTACATTTTAAAAGTCACCTTCCCAACACTGCATAAAGGCCATGTTTGCATGATGTTTTTTTAATTCCATATTGATTGTTCTGAATTAAAATGTTTGGAATTAAAATATTCAGTGTAGAGTTTACATGGAGATAAAAATTCCGAATTGAGGTTTACATGGAAAACATGTTAAATTTAATAAATCTAATTCCGCTCAACGTCTGGGGGTGGGGGAAGGTTCATTGGACAGAGACACCAATTTACATCTAAAGAAGAAAACACACACTTCAGCTGCTACCGGCTTTTCCGTCAATGCTATACTGTGGAACATTCCAGACAAAACAGTAAACACCCTCATGAAGAAAAGTACGGAAGCCGAGAGATGTCAGAACAAACGCAAACGACGCAACAAATACAAATGCGACAACACAACAAAACAAAAAAAAGCCACAACGGAAACGACCACGGGACTCTATTTTAATGCAAACGCCGCAACAAATACAAACATCACAACACAAATGCAAATGCCACAACACATTAAAAAGCCGCAACAGAAGTGACCGCGGGACTCTATTTTCCGATGGACCGATCAAGCGGCAAGTGAAGAAGAAGAACTACAACGTGAAAAGTAAAGGAACGGAGACGTTGGAAACGTAAGTAAAAGTAATTTATTGTTTTATCATTATTCGTTTCACATTGTTGTTCTTCTTCTGCACTTGCCGCTTGATCGGTCCGTCGAAAAATAGAGTCCCGCGGTCACTTCCATTGTGGCTTTTTGATGTGTTGTGGCTTTTCTTTTTTTTTTTGGCTTGCTCTCAAACTGGTTTGAATATTTGCTTCATATAGTTTTCTACCATATGGTACAAGATTAGGTTGAAAAACCTCTTACTTTTTGACTCATGAGATTTTTTATTAAGAAAGGTCATGGTAACGGAGGGAAAATTGTACAAACAAGTAGAAGGTGCATGATTTTACATAATTTGTCAACTTTTTTCTTCTGAATACTTTAATATTACTTCAAAATGAAAGGAAACTATTTCTATAAAATATGTCAGTCCTTCCAAGCAAATTTTTATCATTTTAAGTACTTTTTTTTTTTTAATCATGTACCTTCATCAACAGTTCAAAGATGGAATAACACAAGATATGATGAAATACATCCATTTATTTACATGATTTGCAGGTCTTTGAAATTTAGGAAATAATTTTTGTTCCATGTTTCATACATGGTCTGTTTAAAACATGGAACTTTAGAACCAAAAATGGTACAGAAAAAAGGTCAACAGTTTCATAAACTAGAGTACATATGTATCTGTTCAATACATTTTTATATCAGATGCATTAACTTGAATTTTTGGCCTTGCTGTTTACTTCTGCTTAACCAGGCCCTTATGTAACTTTGCTATATGGAGGGCCACTTGCTTGTGGATTGTTTAAATCAACAAAATAACTCCGTCCATATCTGCTCTTAGAATCATTCCACGGTCTGAAAAAACAGTGATTTGTGTTTTGATTCTAAGTTTCTTTCCATTTTTGCAGCGTGAGCTTCTATTAAAAAGCCCAGAGTGTGAATGTGCTGACACCTGAGTCACGGTGGAGAGGGGGGGGGGGGGTTAACAGGGACAACACAGGTGACAAATGAGAGACTCTGCCCCAGAAAATGTCCCTGAGCTCAGCGAGAGGAAACTGATGCTCTGCTCTCAGATTTAAACACAAACAAAACACTTCCTTAAACTGGATTTAAAGAGCCCATGTTACACTTTTCTATGTTGTAATGTGGATTTTCCTCATCAAAAACCCTGCAGATTTAGACTGAGTTCTTCTCTCAAACTCAAAACACTCTCATGTTGTAATACAAGAAGTGCTCCACTGTGTTTTTAAACTCCACACACCTTCACTAGAATTTCAGCCCTGGAATTTCCAATCTTTACTGAACTAAAGGTAAAAGGAGCTGTTCACTTTCAAACTACAGAGTCATGACATCACAAGGTGGAACAGAGCATCTATAATCTACAGTGTTTTGTATTTGTTGTATTTTGGACATTTAAAATTACAATATGAATCTAAATTAAATGAATAAAGATATGCTGATTTACAGACCCCATCTCTGAATACAGATGGCTGCAAATCATAGGGAGGTAACATCATGTTGGGGGTATTCTACGTGTATCTCTATGGTGCAATGTTCAGTAGTTACCATGAAGACACAATACTCACATTAACAAACACTTTTAGGTTAAGTTTTAAGGTTGTCTGATCATAGTGAGGACTTTTTTCATCAGTCTAAATACTCTGAACTATCTGTCACTGTCTTTGTCTGTTTTAAACTGGGCCGTGAGTCCAGAGTAAAGATGATGATGGGTAACACTTTATAATCACTACACCTTATTTAGCCTTAATAAAGCATGAACAAAGACTTAATTAATAATGATTCATGCTTTGTAACTACTTAATTACTACCTGAATTAGCACTTAACTTGCACTTAATTCTTCTGTGCTGTAAATAGTTAGTACTTCTTAATTACTCATGAACTAACCATTTGCATGTTTACAAATGTATATTTAAGTTCACATTTGAACATTTATTAATCATTAGTAAACTATGAGAGAATGATTTACTAATAATACAATGCAATGATCATTCAGGCAGCTGTTATCTGTTAGTTAAGTCTTTCTGAGAGTTTTTCTAAAGTGAAGACTAATTATGTTTATTAAGCATTTGTTAAGGTTGGTCAAATTCCAGAGAAACAATAATGCATTACTAGTAAATCATTCTCTCATGGTTTACTAATCATGAATAAATGCTCAAATTTGTACTTAAATATACATTTACAAATGCACACACAAATGGTTAGTTCATGAGTAATTAAGTAAGAAATACTTATGAGTAACTATTTACAGCACCGGTGAATTAAGTGCAAGTTAAGTGCTAATTCAGGCAGTAATTAAGTAGTTACTAAGTGTGAATCATTATTAATTAAGTCTTTGTTCATGCTTTATTAAGGCTAAATAAGGTGTAGTTATTATAAAGTTTTGCCTGATGATGACATCATTTTGGACTGAAAATTGCAATCTCAGACAACACAATTTTGGGAGCGTCAAAGCCATGTTTTTTTTGCAGTACTCCTAAAGACCAATTTAAGGGCAAAGTTTATTTCTGCATGACTCAATGCACACTGCCGCTGCCTTATCAGCATTGTTTTTGATTTATGGATCTGCATCAAGGTCTATGTGCAGTAATTCACCGCCAAAACGCTGGGAGGCTAAGATATAAAGTTTAACATGAACCCTCTCCAACGCGATAGAAGCACAGAACAGACTCACCATCATCAGCACATTCTCTGTCACAGAAAGAACACTCATATTCCACTGAGTCGTGTCCTTTAGTCCTACAGAAGCTGAACCACATCAGCGCACAAGGAAAGAGCTGTTTTTCAGTGCTTATAGTTTATTCAAATGAGTCATGTGATTTTAAGTTTAATTTCTGTAAAACGTAAACAAATGTGCAGAAAGCTGCATTAAACACATTATTACTCAATGTATATTGAAAGAAAGGAAAGCGTAGTACAGGAAATGTCTGTAGAGCGGTGGTAGAGACAACCAATCACAGCCCTTATTGTCTGTGTAAACTGTGTTGGTGAAGAATTCTGGCATGATGTACGTTTCTGTGATGTTTGCAAATGTTCATGTGCACTGAAACTTGATTTGAAAAAAAAAATAAAAATAAAAAATTGTGGATGAAACTGAAATTGCAATATCTGCCAGAAAAATTGCATTTCAATTTTTTCTTAAAGTCGGTCAGCCCTACACACAACATCGATGAAATGGAGATGATTTATGGACAGAGCAGAACTCTGGATTTCTACATTCTATGTCACAATTAGGGATGGGCATGATTAGTCGATTGATTGATAACTGATCATTAAGAATTTCATTGATTACGTAATTTTAATCGACAAACCGAATGTAGGTTGCTGTGTGTATCGTGACCAAACAGGTGTGTACATGTGTCTCTGCATCAGAAGGAGCGAGACACAAACAGTGGGTCAGTCTGCAACGTACCGAAGCACAAAATGAGTATTTAACGATGATTTGTACATGAAATTCCACGTTTTCCGTTGCGTTCGGGACAAGTGTGAGTCCATGTGCACAGTGTATAAAGCAGCACATATGTTTCATGTCCAGTGGGAAAAAGTTTTACCAGGTGAGAGTCGCTCAATGTGGATGACGAGTCCCCACCCCCCTCCCCCGTACGTGTCCTGGTTTTTACAAACGCAAATCTGGTCACACTAACCTGTATTCACCTGAATCATGTCTTTTAATCCGACAGAAACTGACCGCATCAGTGACACAAGAGCTGTAGTTTTATCTTCGCTTAGTTTACGCAATTTAGTGATGTGGTTTAAAGTTTTGTTTCTGTGAGAGTTGCACAAAACTGAATTAAACACATTATAATGTCAAACGGGCTGATGTGGCTCTAGAGTCGTTACGGTTTATATGTCGTAAAGTTGAATTTATTTATGCAGATTAGTAGTGCAGATAGTAATAATAATGATGATCATTTTAATATAAAAACATTAATGATTAATCGATAATTGATTGTTAATTCTTCCGATGATCAATTAAGAAAATTTCATCGAAAGCCCATCCCTAGTCCCAATCCTGGGAATATTCAAACAGAGTGATTGTAAACAGCAAGGAAAAATAAAAAACGACTAAAATACTAGTTACAGTTTGTGTAATCTTTCACTGCACCATGATGTGAGCAGCAGGTTTTAGTTTGTAGCATTAGTTCATCAGCATTGTCTGGGTGGAGTGTGTGAATGAGGTTAAATGTGTCCAAGTGTTTACCTCAACTACACCACCAGGGTCCAGTTACACAGAGAAAGAGAGAGAGGGAAGAGAAGGAGAGAGAGAGAGAGAGAGTGACTGTGTTTACTGTAAACATAGCTGGATATGCTCAGGTAAAGTAACATGTAACATTGGTGGTAACTTAAGACAGAAGTGAACTCACAGTTTTACATTGTGTTCAGTGTAAACAGCAATTAGGATCTAAAGCAGCTTAGTAAGAGAAACAGGAGCAGTGACTTCCTGTTGAGCGCCGCACAACAGACAGGCCTGCATAGTTACATTCCAACAAACAGTGGATTTAAAAGTGTTTTTATTATTGGAAGATGGATATGTGACTTTTTTTTCCACAGAATTCTATTGTCTTTAGTGATAGACAACAGAGGGATTACACAACATCACACACCCCTGAGAGGAAATTTACAGGGAGAGTGTGCAAATTGGATACAGAAAGGCCACAACTGATCCTGGAATTCAATCAATCAAACTTTATTTCTATAGCACCTTCCAACGACCGAAGCCGACCAAAGTGCTGGACAACATTAAAACAGGATAAAAAACAATAAACCTCATACAACAAACCAACAAAGCACATTCCACCATTAAAATAAAGAAAGTGTCACAGGGCCACTAAGTGTTAAAACAGAGACAGGTCATGAATGGACCGTAACTCAATTGGCAGAGAGTTCCAGAGTTTTGGAGCGGCCACTGCAAAAGAACGGTCACCCCACTGTTTGCACCGGGACCGGGGGGACCTCCAACAATGGAATTGAACGTACAACCTCAGAATCCAGATTTTTTTCCCACTAATTCTGCCCTTTTCTGGAAGCAGAGTCCTGCACCAGGTCAGGCACCCAATGGGTACCTGCAGATAGTTACTGAAACGGACAGGTTTTAACATTCTGGAATTTTACAGACGTGTTTGCGGGCGGGTAGTGATTACACACGGGGGGCGGGTCAGCTGAATCGAATATATATTACACAAATACATGTATATATTAGACTATCATGTATAAATTGTGGTAATCACAGTGTGTTCAGTCGCCTGCAGGGGGATACAATATTTAAACTAGAGCCAACGTCACATAACAGCGTGAGGAGAAAATTCAGTTTGTCGACTGGACAAAAAGTTAGTTTGGTTGAAGACGTTTTGCAGCTCATCCAAGCTGCTTCTTCACTTCTGGTCAGACGCTGGTGAACACTTCCTTATATCTGTCTGCAGGGAGGAGCTAACTACACTGAAACTAACACACCTATTTGTTATTTTTTTGGCTTATCTTTTAGGCTGTGTTCAAACTGCAGCCTGAAGTGACCCAAGTGGCCCTGTGTGACCTGTATCTGATCTTTTAATGACAGTCTGAACGACACAGATCCGATTTTTTCAAATGCGACCCAGGCCACTTGGATATATCTGATCTTTTGACATGTGACTTCAGTCTGAACGACCAAAGTGCATTCATTCGACCTACACGTTATCAACAAGACACAAACGTCACTATTCTGCGCTGAAGTAGGCGAAAATTGTTAATGAACTCCGTGTCACTGAAGTGAAGCACATCACCACTCACCACTCTTGACTACGTCTCCACATCCACACGATCCTTTCAACGGACGTCGCTGACACTGTCCCACAAAACACCACAACCAAAAACCTCGTCCTTCTCCTTCTCAATCTCCTCCTTAAAACAAGTCAGTTGTTCATGTTCTGGCTCCGGTACGAGAGGAACTTTAAAATCTCCAGGTGCTCGATGCTGCGTCCATGTTTGGACAACTTCTGTAAACACAGAGACGCTCGCTGCGGTCGTTATCGTGTCTCCAGTGTCACATGTGGGACACTTTCGGGCCGTTTAATGTTCACACTGGAGTCACATACAAGTCACATTTAATTGGAAATGTGAACGACCTCGCAAAAACATCAGATTTCACAAAAAAATCGGAATTGAGCATTAAGCCCTGCAGTCTGAACGTAGCCTTAGTGTCCTTCTCCAGCTTTCTTACCAGTCCAGTGGTAGCTGGCTCCTAGTTGTTCTCGAGACATGTGAAGAAACCCTCAGTCGTCCAGGTAGAATCCATGAGGAGAAAATTCAGTTTGTCGACTGGACAAACAGTTAGTTTCTTCACTCGTCTCAAGAACAACTAGGAGCCAGCTACCGTTGGACTGGTAAGAAAGCTGGAGAAGAACACTACTTTACAGCTATATGTGTAGAACTGATCAAACTTTTAGGGCTAAATATGAAACATCAACTCTTTCCACTCACCTTATGGTTTGGGATTATAGTTTTTGAACATTCAGAATCCTGTCAGTGCATTTATTGTCGTCTCTTTTAAAACAAAAGGCACAGACGTTTGGAAATAATCAGAACAGCCTCATGAGAAATTAACAGAATACTGGAGTTGTGTGAAAGAGATATTAAAATTCCATGACTTTTCCAGGCCTGGTAAATGACATTTTCAATTTCCATGGCTTTTCCAGGATTTCCATGATCGTGGGAACCTTGATTTGTAAGTATTCCTCCATATTTCCACACAGTAGTTGAAGTATGGACGTAATAGGCGAGTTTCATTGTTGACAAAAGCACGCGTTGCATGCTGGGAATTATTTTGTTCGGCGGCAAGAAACACTAATTCAACATGACGGACGGAGTGAGAAAGCACGTGAAGGGTATTGATCCTGGTTATTTATCCAGTCTAACGGCAGAGGACCCAAGACCATTTGACCAGAAATTGGTCATAAGCATCGACGGACGACAAATCACCCTTTTCAACCCCGACAAAAGGTGGACCAAACCAAACTTCTGGTCTGAATCGCCAACTACCTGGACAAATATTCACTTGGGCGATATCCACAATGACTTGGTGGAAACTCCTGGGTCATTCACAGCAGAAAAGATGAAAACCTCCAAGAGTCTCGATGTGTTGTTGAACTTGTTGGAGTCCACGGTTTGTTAGGATCTTCTACGTTTGCTCTGCGGATGTTTGAAAGTCGTTTAATTCACCGTTAGTGGTTCTTTTCACTCAGAATACGAAAAAGACATTTTCCTTCTTCTGTGCTTCTATTTGTGCGTCTGATAATGCAGCAGGAATTTACCATTATCGGGGAGAAATACGCGACGTTACACACTGTGTTTGACGCTACCGTGTTTCTTGCCTCCGACCAAAATATTTCCCAGCAGCAACGCGGGCTTTTAATAACAATGACGTCAGCTGAAACTCGCCTATAGACACTTACAGTAAATAAAGGGAATATTGATTTAAAAGTCTTTTCATTTGACTCATTATAGCAACAATTTCAGCAAGCTTCGTCTGAATTATACTTAATTACATTTTCCAGTTTTTCATCTATAAAAACGCCCAAGAATTTATTAACAGATACTCTTTCACTTTCTATTTGATGAACTCTAATATTAATTTGATTATCGATTCTATTTCCAAAGATATCATTTTCAAATTCAGTGAAAGTTTATTAATATTCGAGCCACTTCTTTATTTTGTAATTCAGATCATTTCATGCTCAAACATTCCAACCACCACTAACCAACATTATCTCTGGTTTACGTCCTATCTCTTCTGTTCTTGGATAATGCAAATTCAGAAACTCCCCAAAAAAGAATCCACCCAAAACAGACAATGCTCCTCTCGGCTCCCTCTCCCTTTGTCTCGCGTGGCCCTCGCTCAAACTCCTCTGAAGTTGCTGTAGATAATTATAGCCATCACTAATTAGTATCTGGCTAAAACTGAAGCATAATCAGAAAAGCGCTTTATTTTTCCGAGCAAACCGCCTTTTCCAGCCGTAATCAGGCGTCTGAGAGCAACTCGGAGCATCCTGAGTAGTTTGTGGATTCTGTTCGGAGCGTTCCACTTGTTGAACCTGTTTCCTCGTACAGGTGTGGGTTGCGTTTGATTAAACACGTAGCCTTGTTGTCTTCCTTGATTACTCTCTCTGCTTCTATATTTTTTCCATCCCTCCATCTCTGTGGCCTGGCTGCGCGCTGAACCACAGTTTTGATAGCTGTCACCTGATCTCCGTGATGAGGGTTGCCGTAGTAGCGGGAGAATCGGGAGCGCGAGGAGAGTTAGGTTTCTCCGTTGTAATTAGTTTCCCCAGCCTCTAATTATGCCAGGCGGAATTACAAGCCTGATTGACTGTCATTTAAGCATTTTAATTCACGGAATTGGCCTTTTTTGCAGGTAAAAACGACGGTTGTTGTGACGGGCGGATGCGGGGACCGGCAGGAGCAGGGGCTGACAGGGGTAAAGACGGGGAGCGGAGCAGGTGCAGGTGTGGAGGTATGCGGGGAGCAGAGGGGGAGTGAGATGAGGTGGGTTTAAAGATGCATTATGTAACTTTTTGGGTGGTTGGGACACTATCTCCTTCTCTAGAATGTTCCACAGTGTAGCATTAAAGGTCCAACATCACACAAAAGTGATTCTTGTGAGCTTTTAGTCATGTTAGAATGTTGTTTCCTCCTCAGAAACAGACCTGGTGTTGTGTTTTTTTTCATTGACATGTTTGGCTAACTCTTTATCATTAGTCTGTCTGCATCTCCAAACCTCAGATTACACTGTTCCACCTTGTGATGTCATCAAGCGGTAGTTTTCAAGTGAACCTTTTACCTTTTGTTCGACAGAGATTGGCAATTCCAGGGCTGAAATAATCCACATGTTTCAAGTGAAGGTATGTGGAGTTTAACACGAGGAAGCGCTTTCTATATCACCACGTGACATCACAAAGTGGATTAGAGTATTTTCTGTTTGTGAGAAGAACTCAGCTTAAGGGCCTCTTCTGTAAAACGTAAACAAAAGTGTCAAAGCTGCATTAAACACATGATAATGTCCAACGGGCTGATGTGGCTCTAGAGTGGTTATGGTTTATATGTTGTAAAGTTATGCTTCTTTATGCAGAATAGTAATCCCTAACATATACTCTTATTAAAAAAAAAAAAAAAGAAGATCCAGATCGGCAATGATTCAAATGAAAAGTGCCTCACTGTGTTTAAAAACATAGTGGAGCACTTTCTGTATCACCACATGACATCACAAGGGAGTCAGCTGTTCTGTTTGTGAGAAGAACTCATCTTAAGCGCCTGTTTATACGAGAACACTTGCAGGTCAAAACTACAAAATATTTTATTGGAAGTGCCTTTTGTTTAGACCAGACATGTCAAACTCAGGCCTGGGGGTCAAATTTGGCCCACAATATAATTATATTATATTAGAGCTGCCCACTGGTTACAGATCGAATATAGAGACAATATTTATTTAAAATTGTGTTATTATTTTATATTCTACTTGTTCTGCTTTCAATGTTTAAGGAAAACTATTATTAACTATTTATTTTAATAAGAAAAAGTTTAACATTTCATATCTCAAAAGAAGAAAAAACTGACTGTTGAAATTTTTAAATAAATATTTAGTTTGGCTCACAACTTAGTTCCAGTTTTAAATTTCTTTCCTCTGTGAATTTGAGTTCGACCCCCCTGGTTAGTGTTTTTGGGGCTTAAAAACGCAAAAATCTGAAACCACCCTCCAGAGTGGAAAAGTTGAATATGCTCCACCGTAGTGTTTTTGTCTACACTGTCCAAGACGCAAAACTCTGCTCAGATCCGCTCAGGTCACGTACATGTTTACTTCACACATCACCA
This sequence comes from Boleophthalmus pectinirostris, assembly GCF_026225935.1. Classification (NCBI taxonomy): domain Eukaryota; kingdom Metazoa; phylum Chordata; class Actinopteri; order Gobiiformes; family Gobiidae; genus Boleophthalmus; species Boleophthalmus pectinirostris. Next base: position 3,638,211 of record NW_026571473.1, on the reverse strand, counting down.
CCTCGCGTCACCATCAAGCTGCCCGACATGTATGCAGATTTCCTCCTGAAAACACTTGTCTAAATGTGGAATAAAAAGTGAAGATGCGACACCACTTTTGCGTCTTCTGTTCAGACCGTCATCATATAAACGTAGCCTCAGTGTGCAGGATTTGTGTGTTAAACATGTGCGAATAAACCAACACACAACTCCAGGTCTGTGTGATCTACCATAGACCAGAAAACGGTGTAATACGTGCCCTTTAAGTTGTGTTGTGTTGCGTTTGTTTTGTTGTGTGTCTGTCCTCTTAACCCTGAGTGCTGTTTTAACCCTCATGTTTAATTCATCCCCAGCAGGAAGCAGCTCTCATGAGACGCTCTGTTCCTCTGCAGCTCCGAGTCTCTGTAACACCAGATCCCTGCTGTAAATGAACACTGTACATCAGAACACACCACACTGGGCTGGAGGAACTTTCAATTTTCTTTCACTCCACTTTAGGAACATCTGATTTTTGATTTCATACATGAATGATATAGATATCTTTTCCAGTATTCTTCATTTTCTAACATGTCAAAACACAAAAATCATTTGCCATTTAAAAATGCATTTGTGATGTTTTTTTTTTTTTTTGCCCTGGGCAAAGTCACTTTGCCCTGATGAAGACCATCTTGCTGGTCGAAACGCGTTGGTGTCCCTTCATGAAATAAAGGACTTGTAATATATTCAGTCAGAGTGCCTCAGGTTTGTATCTGGTCCAAAGTACAATTCGAACATTCTGTCTATCTGGAATCATGGAGCTGATAAATTTACAACTTACATCTAGATACATACATCTAGAAACTTATACTAGGGATGGCCATGATTAGTCGATTAATCGATAATTGATGATTAAGAATTTCGTTAATCACATTCATTTTTAATCACAAACCACATGTAGTTTGCTGTGCTGAGACGAGGCTGCGTCTGACACAAACACTGGAGCCTCGGCCTCACAGTCCCACGTTTGGGCTCTGGCTCCTTGGAGACACTGTTCCACTCAGTGTGTTTACTGCACATCAGTATCAGTACACAGTATCCTGTTTACTGCAACATAAAGATCTGCTCTAAACCTGCACACGTCTGATCTCTGAAAACATGAACCATCTCCAACAGGACACACACACAGAACACACTCACCATCATCATCTTCATCAACATCCTCTGTCACAGAAAGAACACTCATATTCCACTGAGTCGTGTCCTTTAGTCCGACAGAAGCTGAACCTCATCAGCGCACATAGACCTGTTGTTGTTTTTTTTCAGCTCTTATAGTTTATGCAAAGGAGTCATTTAAAACCTCCATGTGGTTTTCAATTTAATTTATGTAAAACATAAACAAATGTATCAAAGCTGCATTAAACACATAATGTCAAACGGGCTGATCTAGAGTTTATCTAGAGTGGTGATGGTTTATATGTTGTAACGTGGAGTTTATTTATGCAAATTAGTAATAGTAATAATAATGATGATCATTTTAATATAAAACTTTAAAGATTAGTCGAAAATCAATCGTTGAATCTCCCGCTAATCAATTAAAAAAATTTAATCAAATGCCCATCCCTAACTTATACTGTTATTTAAAAAAATAAATAAATTAATTAATATACGTGCCTGCTTTGTTAAAAGCTCAAAATGCTCTGTTCCACCTTGTGATGTCATGAGGTGGTAGTTTTTTGAACCTCTCCTTTTACCTTTAGTTTAATAGAGATTGACAACTCCAGATCTGAAATGATCCAAATGATTCTAGTGAAGGTGTGTGGAGTTTAAAAACACAGTGGAGCACATGACATCACAAGGGACTCTAAGGGACCTAAATGTGCAGAGTTTGTGTGAGTTTGTGTGTTAAACATGTGAGAATGAAACAAAACACAACTCCAGGTCTGTTTGTGATGAGAAAATGACATTAGAACATAGATCAGATAATAGCGTCGTATGGATCTTTTACAGTGCTCCGTCTGAGTATAAACTCGTGCATTTGACGGTCGTGTTTGCAGATTTCTCCAGTGTCATGTGAACACAGTGAGTGGTGCTACAGATGTAACCCTGAGCCTGTGTGTCGTGTGCACAGCTTGTCCAGGAGTCGGGTTTCGCTCCAGGTTGGATTTCCACTCGGAGCTCAGACCGTGGAAAGCTCATTAGAGTCTGAACCTGGGCCTAAAGGTTAAAGACTGAGTTTAGTGGCCCTCACACATACACATACACACACACACACACACACACACACACGCACACACACACACACATACACACAGATACATGCACATAACCAAACACACACACACACACACAGGGAGAAAGGTGATATCCAAACACACGGCTCACGTTACCTTTGGCCCACTCAGGTGAGAAGTGAGTCAGCAATCACATAACAGCTAAACCTGAGCGTGGCTTTCCCATTAGAGGGACACGCAAGAAATATCATGCACAATTCACTGTTTCAGATTCAATTTTCAAGATCATCATAGAAAACATCAGTTGTGTTTAGAGCGTCACACACTGCATCGTTTTAGTTGTGATCAAACCCACTGAAGTAAATGTGATCAGTGGTAAAATGAAGACTGCAGACGTATGTGCTGTTTGGGATTTGGCCCGAGTATTTTGGTTGATTCATGCATGATTGTGTAATCCTGTACTCTCCTGCATTTGAGTTTTGTTTTTTTTCCCCATTAAAGTTTATTGGAAACAAAGGAACAAAATATATCGTACACTGACACAGCACGTCAATTATAGTCCCCTTTCTCCTTTTCTAAAAGTAAACAAAGTCACTGTACTTATATGATAGAAATGATCAAGCTTGAACAAATAAAAAAAAGCTTGGTAATATTAAAACTAATAATAACAAAACAAGAAAAAAATAAAATAAAAATAAAGCAAAATAATATATATATATATATATATATATATATATATATATATATATATACACAACACACACATATATATATATATATGTATGCATATATACATACATACACACGGACACATAAACACATACATACATATATATATATATATATACATACACACACATACATACACATATACGGTCAGAAATAAAAATACAATGGTTTGATCGAGTCATACTCAATTAAAATTGGATCTAAACGGGGCAACAAACATTCTCCAAGTTTTCCAGTAATTGTCAAATTTGTCAAAGTCAAGTCTCATATTAAATGTCCATTTTTCCATTACATAAATGGTGTGAACAACATTTATCCAGTCCTCATGCATTTGAGGTTTAAGTGCTTAGAACATTTCTGTTTTCCCCCGTCTCCGCCCACAGACCTGCACTTGGACCTTTTACTGCTTGTTTCCATGGAAATGTTGTTCTCTTGGTTATAATTTCCCACAGTAGCTGATGTTCCACTTTACAGCTGATGTCATCAACATTTCGTGGGGGTTTGATGTTAACAGTAAGCACTGCTCTTTCTGAAGCTCTGTTACTCACAGACTTTATTCTGAGCTTTATTTGAATAATCTGACCTGAAAGAGCTGACTTGGTTTGAACTACACCAGGAGGGTTATTCCATGAAGTGAGCTAAAGCAAAAGCCTGGCTTATTTGGGCAAGCCAAGTTTAAAAAAGCCTCAATTCCACCAAAGTGACTGAACAGAGGTGACCTGAGTTCCTGCAGTAACAAGCACCCGGGAATTGTCAAGATTATTTTAGCTTTGTCTCCAAGAACGTCTAAAGAAACAGTTGAGTCCAAAGTTTCAGCACGTCCATCACACACTTGTATCAGAACACCTGTGTCTGTCTGATACAGTTTAAAAGTGACTTTTATTGTCGCGTGTTGTGAGGAGCAGGTGCAGCTTTTACACACAGACAGACGCTGGTTTGGACTCTGAGGATGATTTTTCCCTTATTTAGGTGCAAAAAATTTCATGACATCCAAGATTTTATGTCACTAATGCAGTCTAGAAGTGGTCTGGCAGTCTGCGGATCATGTCTCTTTAATGGCAGATAGATTTGGCTCTCATCTGCATAACAGTGGAAAGAGATGCCATGTTTCCTCAGACTGGTGGCCAGAGGGAGCATATAAAGGGAAAAAACAAAGGCCCTAGAATTGATCCCTGGGGAACCCCGTCTTGTTTGTTAAACAAGTCCCTTTCACATAACATCAGCCAACAGTCATTACAGTCATTAACTGACAGTTTCAAACTCCCAAACAGGACCAAGAGAATGTTCCTCAGTATATTTTAACTTTCTATTTTCATGATTTCCAAAGTGTTTTTTCTTTAAATTAACAGAACACATGTGAGACAAAAGTCTGCTCACCAAAAATCTGAATCCCGATCCCTCACTCAGCCTTGGTTCCAAATTTAAAAAGTCAACGCCAAAGTGAAAGGCACCAACTGTTCACCAAGAAACACCTTCCACTGCAAAGCGACCAAGACATGATGTTGCTGTAAAACCACAAGAACAAGCAAGTGCAGCTCAGTCTGTTTGTCTTCTGCACCTCTCACTTAACAAACAGGATCCCACTTTGTTGGTGCTCCACATACAAAATGTTCACTGCAAACTTGGGATGATTTAGGCCAGTGGTGCTCAATGCGTCGATTCCGATATACCAGTCGATCGCCAAGGTCATGTGGGTAGATCACCGTGTCTCGTCTCGGACTCGCGTTTGGACTCGGTCTTGTCTCTTACTCAAGGTCTGACACTCAACAAGTGTGATCATATTTCATTACGGCCGCTGCTGTTGGTAATAAACTTGTAGCGGGTGCAGGAGCGTGTGGGGCGTCTCAGTGCAGCCTGTGCGCTCATTTGAAACCCGCGGAGACTCTACGGCGCATCACAAACACACACGCTCCCTATGCACGACTCGTCTGCAACAGCGTGTGCCCTCGTGTACCAGCGTGCATCACAGGGCAGGTTCAACTTCCTAAACATCCTACCTGTCCATCTGCCTCACGTCAGCACGCCGCCCCTCGCCTTTTCACGCTCTCGCTCCTTCCTGCGTACAGCCAACACAAGCCCCTCCCACAGTGCGGCTGATTAGAAGAGCAAGACCAAACGTGAAGCAAAAACCAGTCTAAATTTGTGTTCCAGTGTTGGCACAAAGCAGGTCTACAGCATAGAGCGGATCTACAGAACAGACCTACTGCCACATTTGGCTGAAGTTTGTCTAACAAAAGTTCACAAATGCATCTGTGTTTGTCACGATGTGCGTTTGGTTTGGTAAACGTGCAGAGGCTGGTAAATATCACTGCAAAACCAGAAAAGAATGTAACTCCAGTTTGGAACTTTAAAAAACAGGTTTAAAAATCTTCCTTCACTTTTTTCACAGTTTTGTGTAAAGTGCCAGAGGAAGTTCACTTAAAGAAGAGGTTCTCAAACTGTGGGTGAGGGTCCAAAAAGGGGCACAGAGTGTTTCAGTGCAGTTTGTTTGGTTTTGTATTAGGTAGATCATTTTGACTTGGTCATTTTGTAAGTAGCTCACATGCTGAAAAAGTGTGAACATCCCTGATTTAGGCAGTCAAATGTTTCCTTTTTGGTTCTTCCTGTGGATCAATCCTGCCCATCACCTTCACCTTTCACTATTTTTCAATTCCGTTGGGAAAAGAAACAGTTTGAACAGAGGTTTGGAGTCACACACATCTGATTCCCTTTTGCAGTTATGGAGTTCACAAACACATTTCAAGAGTCGTTTTCTGCTGTTAGGATCCAACAACGGCACAATTACGATGTCTGAATCCCAAAACTAAAATATGACAATATCAGAATCCGTGTATCATTCGTTCATTCGTTTTTCAATACAAAACCAAAAATAAGAAAACGAAAAACAACTGCTTTCTTCATTATTTGTCTCCAGAACCAAAATAAAAAAAAATGGATAATGATTTGTTTTTTCAGTTTTCGATTTTGTGTTTAAATGAAGAACAGAAAAAACGGACTTACGTGACTTCCGTGACTGCGATGCCGGGCTTCTGCACCGCATACGGACTAAACCAGGACTGATCCAGGTCCTAGACCAGACCGGGACCAGAGCGGGACCAGGGCAGACTCCGAGCTTTGACTCCAAGCCTCCGTGGGGTCCGAGCCTCAGCTTCGAGCTCCGGCCCTGCTGTGGGCTCTGAGTCTGGTCCCGGTCTGGTCCTGGTCTTGTCTTGGTCTCAGGCCCGCTCTGGTCCCAGTTTCAGTAGCGCTCTGGTCCCGGTCTGGTCCCGGACCTGGTCCATTTGAACCAAAAGCTCTTAGTTCGGTTCGTTTTTGTTGGTGTGAAAGTGTCAGTTGGATGCTTTGCACCACCTCAGAACCAGCTGCGGTTCAATGCGGACAATGACATGGAACCGCTCGGACCGCTGGTCTTGGTCTCAGTTTCGCTCTGGTCTCGGTCTGGTCTCGGTCTGGTCCCGGTCTGGTCTCGGTCTCAGTCCCCCTCTGGTTCCGGTCTGTCACGGTCTCAGTCCCGCTCTGGTCCCGGTCTGGTCTCGGACCTGGATCCGTCCTGGTTCAGTCCGTACGTGGTGCAAACATCCGGCATCGCAGTCATGTAAACGGGAAACGGCCATTACCCGTTTTTTCCATTCTTCATTTAAACACAAAATCGAAAACTGAAAAAACAAATAGTTATCCATTTTTTCATTTTGGTTTTAGAGGCAAATAACAAAGAAAGCAGTTGTTTTTTAATTTTCTTATTTTTGGTTTTATATTGAAAAACAAATGAACGAATGATACCCAGAAACAAAAGTGATATGGTTCAAAAGACTTGAAAAGATCGACGTTGTCAATAAACACATCCCACTGGGAAAACAAACATGGAGGTTTGACGCTCACTTTTTCGGAAAATCCTTCCCAGTATGAATCGCGCGATGAGTCCGAGATTCTTGCTGCGTCTATTCATTGCTACTTTGAAAACTTACTCAAACTGTTCCGGCGAGAAAACAATATCACTCATCGTCTCTGTTTCTGTTGAACCGTTAATTAAATGAGAAAATTCATTGACTTTTTGGAACAAGAATTGACCATCACAATGACGACTTTCGCCTCTCACAAAGCGCGCTACATATGTTTCGTCCCGACCTAGAACTCACTCCTTTTTACCTCCATAATTCCGCTGGACCGCTCGCTCCCCCTCATCCCCGCGTCTTTTGTTTCGGTCAATTGCTCTTACGCTCTTTTGTCCTCCTCCTCTCTCCGTACTTTCTCGTCCTCCCCTCGCCTAACTCCTCCGATCCGCTATTAAGAGCTCTTTATTCCGCCGTATCAAGGGAGAGTAATAACGGCGTGTTTCATAATTGATCGGGCTTGTAATTGCTCGATCGAAGTTTCGCCGAAGTTGGTAATGATTTGGAGGAATTACCGAAAAGCGATCCGCGGGAAGAAGGGGGGGGGGGGCTTTGAAGACGAACCAAACGTTTTTTTTTTTTTTTTGTATTTTCTCATTTGGGGCGAGGGATGAAGACGGATAGGGCGACGGAGATACAAAGAAGAGGCGGTTAATCCCGGAGGAGGGGGTCGACGCTGGTGAGGTTGGGGCGGTTTTGTCTGAGCGTTAATCTCCTCTTGTGAAGTGGTGTCATGTCCGCGAGTCCATCGGAAAATTCCCCCGTAGATTTCGACCGCTTTAATTAACTTCCTACTTGAGATAATAGGGCGGCTCTGGAGACCAATCTGCCTCGAACGAGCAGAAAGAGGAGGAAAAAAAAAAATCGTACAAACTTTTCCGTTCGTCTCTTCGGTTGTAATTTCGTTCGTTTTATTGTGGAGACTTTGTCCGAAAAATGGGATTTGAACGAGGGATTGTTTATTGTCTCAGGGTAAAGAGAGGGAGAGAGGGAGGAGGATTGTGAGTGGAGTGTGTGATTACGCTGGATGGAGGAAGAGGAGAGAGGAGAGGGGAGGAGAAAGAGAATGAAGAGGAAAGAGGAGGAGAGCGGGGGAAGAGGATGAAGAAGGGGAGGGGAGGAAGAGAAGGATGATGAAGAAAGAGTAGGAGAGCGAGGAGGAAAAAGAAAAGGAAGGAGTAAGAGAATGAAGATGAGGAGAAGAGGAGGAGGATGAAGAGGTGGAGAAGGAAGAGAAGGAGAGGAAAGGGGAGGAGAAGGGGGGAAGAGGAGGAGAAGAGGAAGGGAGGAGGAGGAAAAGGAGGAAGAGAAGAGGAGGAGAGGAGTAAGAAAGGAAGGTGAAGAACATGAGGAGGAGGAGAAGAGGAGGATGAAGAAGAGAGGGAGGAGAGATGAGGGAAGGATGCAGAGGAGGAAGAGGAGAGCGGGGGAGGAGGAAGAAGAAGAAGAGGAGGATGAAGAAGAAAGAGTAGGAGAGTGGGGGAGGAGGGGGGAGGAGGATGAAGAGAATGAAGATGAGGAAAAGAGGAGGATGAAGAGGAGGCAGAGGAGAGGGGAGGAGGAGGAAGAGGACGAAGAGAAGGAGAGGAAAGGGGAGGAGAAGGGGAGAAAAGGTGGAAAAGGAGGAAGAGAAGAGGAGGAGGAGAGGAGAAAGAAAAGGAGGACGATGAAAATGAGGAGGAAGAGAAGAGGAGCCTTAAGAGGAGGAAAGAGGATGAAGAGGAGAGAAGAGGGAAAGAAGAAGAGAAGAATGAAGAGGAGAAGGAGAAGAGGAGGATGAAGAAGAGAGGGAGAGAGGGGCGAGGAGGATGAAGAAAAAACAGTTGGAGAGCGAGGAGGAGGAAGAAGAGGAGGATGATGAGAATGAAGATGAGGAGAAGAGGAGGATGAAGAAGAGAGGGAGAGGAAGCAGAAAAGAGGAGGAAAAGGAGGAAGAAGAGGATGGAGAGAAAGAGAGGAGGATGAGAAGGAGAGTGGGGGAGGAGGATGAGAGGATGAGGAAGAAGAGGATAAAGAGGAGGAATGCGGAGGAAAAGGAAGAAAACGAGCAGCGGGAGGATGAAGAAGAGGAGGAGAGGAGAAGGGAGGAAGAAGAGGAGGAAGAAGAAAATGAGGAGGAGGAGAAGAAGAGCCTCAAAACTTTTCCTTCGTCTCTTCGGTTGTAATTTCGTTCGTTTTATTGTGGAGACTTTGGGATTGTTTATTGTCTTGGAGTAAAGAGAAGGAGAGAGGGAGGAGGAGGAGGAGAGAAGGACTGTGAGTGGAGTGTGTGATTACGCTGGATGGAGAAAGAGGAGGAAGAGGAGGGAAAGGATGAGGAAGAGGAGAAGAGGAAAGGGGAAGAGGAGGATGAAGAAGAAAGAGTAGGAGAGCGGGGGAGGAGGAGGAGGAGAGGAGGATGAAAAGAATGAAGATGAGGAAAAGAGGAGGATGAAGAGGAGGCAGAGGAGAGGGGAGGAGAAGATGAGGATGAAGAAGAGAGGGAGGAGGAGGATGAAGAAGAGGAGAAGAGGAGATGAAGAGGAGGAGAGAGGCGGAGGAGAGGGAGGAGAAGAGGAGGAGGAAAAGGATGAAGAGGAGAGCGGAGGATGGAGAGAAAGGGAGGAAAGTGGAGGAGAAGGGAAGAAGAGGAGAGGGGAGGAGGAGAGGGGAGGAGGAAGAAGAAGAGGAGGAGGAAGAGAATGACGATGAGGAGAAGAGGAGGATGAAGAGGAGGAGAGGGGAGGAGAAGAGGAGGAGGAAAAGGATGAAGAGGAGGAGCGGAGGATGGAGAGAAAGGGAGGAAAGTGGAGGAGAAGGGAAGAAGAGGAGAGGGGAGGAGGAGAGGAGTAAGAAAGGAGAGGATGAAGAGGAGGAGGGGAAGAAGAAGAGAGGAATGAAGAGGGGAGGAGAAAAGGAGGATGAAGAGAAGGTGAAGATGAGGAAGAGGGGAGAGAAGAGGAGGATGAAGAAGAGGAAAGAGGATGCAGAGGAGGAGGAGGAGGAGAGCGGGGGAGGAGGATGAAGAAGAGGATGATGAAGAGAATGAGGATGAGGAGAGAGAGGAGGAGAGCAGGCGGAGGAGAGGGAAGGAGAAGAGGAGGAGGAAAAGGATGAAGAGGAGGAGAGGAGGATGGAGAGAAAGGGAGGAGGAAGAGGATGATGAAGAGGAGGGGGACGAAGAGAAGGCGAGGAAAGGGGAGGAGAGGGGAGGAGGAGGAAAAGGAGGAAGAGAAGAGGAGGAGAAAAGTAAGAAAGGAGAGGATGAAGAGGAGAGAAGAGGGGAAGAAGAAGAGAGGAATGAAGAGGGATGGAGAAGAGGAAAGAGGATGCAGAGCAGGAGAGCGGGGGAGGAGGATGAAGAGAATGATGAAGAGGAGGAGGGGAGGATGGAAAGAAAGGGAGGAGGAGGAAGAGGATGATGAGGAGGATGAAGAGAAGAAGAGGAAAGGGGAGAAGAGGAGAAGGAGAGGGGAGGAGGAGGAAAAGGAGGAAGAGGAAGAGGAGGAGGATGAAGAGGAGGAAGAGGAGGATGGAGAGGAGGAGGAGGAGGAGGAAGAGGAGGAGGATGGAGAGGAGGAGGAGGAGGAGAGGAGGAGGAGGAGGAGGAGGATAAAGAGGAGGAGGATGGAGAGGAGGAGGAGGATGGAGGAGGAGGAGGAGGATGAAGAGGAGGAGGATGAGGAGAGGAGGATGAAGAGGAGGAGGAGGAGGAGGATGGAGGAGAGGAGGAGGAGGATGAGAGAGGAGGATGAGAGGAGGAGGAGGAGGATGGAGAGAGGAGGAGGAGGGATGAGGAGGAGGAGGAGGAGGAGGATGAGGAGAGAGGAGGAGGAGAGGAGGAGGAGGATGAGGAGGAGGAGGAGGAGGATGGGAGGAGGAGAAGAGGATGAGGAGGATGGAGAGAGAGGATGAGGAGGAGGAGGAGGAGGATGAGAGGAGGAGGAGGAGAGGAGGAGGAGGAGGATGGATGAGGAGGAGGATGGAGGAGGAGGAGGAGGAGGATGAGGAGGAGGAGGAGGAGGAGGATGGAGAGGAGGAGGATGAGGAGGAGAGGAGGAGGAGGAGGATGGAGGAGGAGGAGGAGGAGGATGAGAGGAGGAGAGGAGAGGAGGAGGAGATGAGGAGGAGGAGATGGAGGAGGAGGAGGAGGATGGAGAGGAGGAGGAGAAGAGGAGGATGGAGAGGAGGATGAGGAGAGGAGGAGGATGGAGAGAGGATGGAGGAGGAGGAGGATGATGAAGAGGAGGATAGGAGGAGGAGATGAGGAGGAGGATGAAGAGGAGGAGGAGGAGGAGGAGGAGGAGGAGGATGAGGAGGAGGAGAGGAGGAGGATGGAGGAGGAGGAGGAGGAGGAGGAGGAGGAGGAGGAGGATGGAGGAGGAGGAGGAGGAGGAGGAGGATGGAGGAGGAGAGGAGGAGAGGAGGAGGAGGAGGAGGAGGAGGATGAGGAGGAGGAGAGGAGGATGAAGAGGAGGAGAGGAGGATGGAGGAGGAGGAGGATGAGAGGATGAGGAGAGAGAGAGGAGGAGGATGAAGAGGAGGAGATGGAGAGGAGGAGGAGGATGAGGAGGAGGAGGAGGATGAGGAGGATGAGGATGGAGAGGAGGAGGAGGATGAAGAGGAGGGGGGATGTCCTTGGAGTGTAAATGGTTTGTCAGACACGTGAACATTGGAGAGCAGCTCCACAGAACGAGAAGAAAATGTGTCTTTAATAAACTGTAAGAACTGAACATGAAGTGAACACGAGAAAAACTCCCAGTGAAAAACTAAATGTACAGAACTTTCCCACACCTGTAAAACTCCATGGAAACACAACGTGAAAATAAGTTTTATCAGACTGTGGAAGATTGGAACTAAAGAAACATTTCCATGAAGACGAGAAGAAAGAAGCTCTTCACCAGACAAAATAAGAGTCAGGTTTGTGGAGACGCAAGCCCACTCACCACTCAATTCTGAATTAATTGTCCTGAATTAAAATATTCTGCTTCGAGTTTTCATGGAAATAATAATTCTGAATTGAGGTTTACATGGAAAACTCGTTAAATCGTCTTTATTTAATTCTGCTCAGCATCTGGAGGTGGGGAAGGTTCTGATTGGACAGAGGCACAAACTTATTTACGTCAAACGAAAGAAAACACACACTTCAGCTGCTGCCGGCTTTTCTGTCATCTCGGTTTGTCGTTACTTCCACGGACACAAACATGATCCAAACTTTTTCCGCAGTGGTTCTGATGATAATTGTGCAGCAGTTGGAGAATTGTCTCATCACACTTTACGTCTGTGAGCTGAGGAGGAGAAGGGAAGAGTGTCGGAGAAGGAGGAAGAAGACAAAGTGAGTGTGAGGCTGCTCTACCTCAGCCCACTCCCACATCCCGCTCACAAATCCAAAGAGACGTGGAGGAAAGTCTGAAGTCAGGACTGGTGGAGCCGGATCATCCGGATCACGTCAGAAGGACGACACAACGAACATGAACTGAACCACCGACATTATTTTTAACTGTCTCCAAGCAGGAGTTACAGATTTGCAACAGTTAAATGCCAATATGTGGGTTTCACGTGACGTCACAGGGCTACGTTTGTCAGCACGCAAAATCAGATGGAGGGCAGGAAGTGAACTGACTGGAGGAAAATGCCGATGTGTTGTGTAGTTTACGGCTGTGCCAATCGTTCTAACCGAGAGAAGGAAAAGCAATTTTTTTAGAGTACTGAATATAGTCGTCCACAAAGGTCAGAAATGGGAAAAGCCGAGAGAACAACGCCGTAAAAAGTGGATTACAAACCTGTTTGTGGTCGGGAGGAGCAGAATTCGTTAATGCTCGTGTCTGCAGTGACCACTTCAACAAAGGTTTGTTACAAAGCTAAATTGTTTTTTTGTGGTTTTACCTAAACATAAACGAATCATTAACGACTAACGGCGAACGACGTTTGTTGACATTAAATAGTTCAGATCGAGGTCACTGCCGATACACTGCAGTTTTCTCCCATAACGTCTATACACATAAAATAAGAGAAACACTCACCCCGGCCAAGACCAAACCATAATCATCATTTAGGAGTTTTGCACCAAGGTTGAGGACCCATCCACTGACAAAAAAAGTTCTATGCCTCCAAACTTTTGTACTTCATCTGTTGTCTGGTGTAGAACGATGTCTGAAGAGCTAAACAGTTCGTGATCTCCTCTGCCTCGATTGTCGGCAAATCTTTTACTTCGGTTGAAAATTCTTTCATTTTCAATAAGATCAGGGTCACGTCCAATATATTTGTCGACTAACTGCTCGTACTTTTGTTTGCTCCTGGCTCTAAATCCTGACAATAAGAACTCTTCTCATATCTGTGTTCTCCAGAGCCGTGTTTTTGTCGTGTTTGTCTTCACTTCCTGCCCTCCACCTGAAATTCGCGCATCATCGTGATCACGTGACTGAAACCCTCCTATTATCTACTTACTCCACATCCATATTTTATGATCTTTTTTTACTCAGGAGCCTTTTTTCCATCCATGCTGATAAACGTGGATGATGCAGACTGGCTACACACAAACGACCTGCCAGAAGTGCAAAGTACTTTTGTTGTTTACAAAGGATAAAAATTGTTTCTTAGTGCACCACACGAAAAAGTGATGTTGTTCTGCCACTGTAAAGCTGTTACACTGTGCTTTATGTTTTCATTGTTATGAAAAGTGGAAAACAAATAAAGTTAGTGTTCATATCATTTTCAGTCTTCAGTGTTAATTTACCACACCAGACCAATGCTGCAAATCTAAAACATCCCAGAACGTACTGGATATGTCTCTCAAAAAAAAAAAAAAAAGACAGGATTGTATATTACTACCCCACATGATCATTTTCCCCAAATATCAGATTTTTTCCTGTTACTAAAATTTTATTTGAGCGTGAGAGGGTTAAGAAGAAAATAAAATAAGTTAATTTGGCTTTAAAATTGAAATAAACCACCCACTTACTTGGAAATTAAGTTTAATTCCAAATAATCATTTTCATTAAGAATTAAGTGTTTACATGTTCTTTTTAAACCAGAATTAATTTTTATTCAGAATTAAAGCTCTCATGTAAAAGTGAAAACTGTGGCTATGAGAGAAAAACCTCATAGACCCTCATACACTGACCCTCCCTCTGAATACAAGGTGGGGTTCACTGTGATGAGTTCAGTGGTGTTAAAATGAAAAGAAAAGGCCATATTAAAGTAACCTGATCCATCAGCTGGTTTCACTTTTTGGAAACTGTTTGACCTTGCAGCGTAAGGATTCATTCGCTCGACAGTAGGCGGGTACTGCTGTTTGGTCGTGATGTATGTAATGCTCCAAATCTCATAGGAAGAACAGCAATAAAGTCTTTCTCCTTGATAAAATTCACCAAACATTCTCTTTGTTCCACCGTTAAATCCTCGATCTCAGAAATCGTTGCCAACACAGAATATATGGCTCTTCTCTGATTGGCTGGTGTCTGAACTCGCACTTCCAGGGTTTTTGCGAACAGTCTAGTGTATTTTTATTCCTGACCTATTCGCTGGAGGGAAATGAAATTGAGCAGAGACACTAGATGGCACCGGCCTGACTAATATTAAAGGGATTCTTTCTAAAGCCGGGCGTACACTGTGCAATTTTTTACCCTTTTTGAGCTGATCTTTCACTCTTGCCACTATTTTGGGGATCGGACCAACGTTTGGCTTCATCGTGTGTTGTGCTTTATGTAGTAAACAACTTGTTTGAAATCCAGTCGCCTCTCGTGACGGTTTGGCTCTGTTGAAGTTGTTCCATGAGCTGATTTGCCAGAATCTGTCAGACTGAGCATGTGCGGACACAGAAGAGGAAGCACGAGATGAGGTTGTGGAGGACGAAGGCGCGATGTGTTTTGGACACAGGACATGGAGGAGCAGCTAATCGAGCAACACAGAACACAAGTTTGGTGAAAAACTTGATGCTACTTATCTCCAGTTCTTTCTAAAGAACTGACAACCTGTACTGCCCACGTCTGCTCAGACATTTCTTTGGCCACATTCGTCGCCTCTTCTTTTTGGGCTTGTCTGCGCAGAGAATGGCACAAATTGCCAAAGGCAGCGCATCTGTTTTTTGCCTGGATCAGCATTGTGTCTGTGGTTTTCTAACAGACAACTCCAGTCGTTATATGAACGTACAGAGTGCACAGGCAGGTCACATCCGAGCATCGTTTCGTTCAGTGTGAGAACATGATTCATGAGCTGTGAACTTTTAAACCCTGTGATTTGGTCGTACAGTTGAAGATGGGGCTGAGTGACACGACTGAAAATATCACAGTGTATGCCCGGCATAACTTTTCTAGTGAAGGGTCCACCATCTGCTTGTTTCAGAGCATGGGATTACACTTTCCAAGCAAATGCCATTACGCCAAGTTACAGATCAGAGCTGCGGAAAAGCGTTCACTGTAAGAATGCCTGTTTCTCAAGGTATTTTTACCAACCTAAACACCTGCAATTGAATGAATTTAAGGTGTTTAATGTCAGAATGTCAATGGTTATAGACAAAGACATCACACCTCTATGGAGACCACCGCCAGAAAAGTTACACAGTGGACCTTTAAATAAAATAGGAAATAGTCAAGGTCACATTTTTACACAGCGCTTTTCCACCTTCCAGGCTCAAAGTGCTTTATATCAAGGAACCACCCACTTATTAACACACACATTCACACACACACTGAGGGCGAGGTGGGTGAAGTATCTTGCCCAAGGACACAACGACCGGATTCATTTATTGCACCAACCTGTGGGTCAGTGGCGTTTATGTCAAGAGCTGGATCTGAACCGCCGACCTCGGGATCACCGCACAAACGCCAGAGTGTCCGAGTGAAAACAGTCCTCAATAAACACATCAATACACAACCAAAAAAGCATAATAACAGGACGTTTAAACCGCCGCGGAGGTTAGACTGGTCACATGTTTACAGCCGGGTTACACGGGGACCTGAGGTGTGAAGAGGCGGTTACCACGGCGACGCGTAAACACCGCCAGCGCCTGTGAACAGCTTTTTATGGAGTTCATAAAAGTGGGCGGGACCTGCAAAATGACATGTTTGACAGAGGCTTTGCAAACACTGTCACGAGTCACACAGTTAAAATCATAATTATTATAAAAGAACAGGACGTTTTGATGCTGTGCCGCTCATGTCAACAACATGTGAAGCTAACTGGAGGCACTGCTCTGTCTGAAGCTCTCTCACTCGAGTTTGACATTAATCTGAGCTTTGTTTAAACACAATCTGACCAGAAGAATTTATACATGCTTCTCTCAATTTTCAGAGGCTGGAGCCGAGTGTTGCCATGGTAATACTAACGACAACTAGCATGCAAACAGTGCACCTCCTGGTTCGTGGATAATAAACGGTCACAATTTTATAAAGAGCTTTACATTGAGGAACCGCTTCACCTCACTCACAATTCACTCCTTCACTGACACTGGGAGTGAGGTGAGTCAAGTGTCTTGCCCAAGGACACAACACCAGCATTCATCTGTGGGAGCTGGAAGCGCACCGCCAACCTGTGCAACCAGTATTCTGAGGACTTATGTTTACCCTAAGAAGTTTATTCAGCGCAAATCTCAAATCAAATTTCTAAATCTGAAGCTTCGTTAAACCTCAGAATCTAAGATACTTTTTGCTCTTCAAGTACATTTTTTACTTTAATACTTGATACTTTTACTTTTGCTTCAGTATCAGTACAAAATTGAGTACTTCTAACAGCACACTACTATTACTTCCTTGTTTGCAGATGATAAAATGCATTATTTAAATGACTTAAAGACAGCACACAGCACAAGCTCCATTTTGATCTTTCCAATATCTTTTTTTTTTTTTTTGTGATCAACTTTTTTTTTTTTTATTGAAATGCTGCTTAATCACACTTAATCAATGACTGTACATTCATGAGTTCTGTAATTCTTGAAATAATCATGAGTACAGTTTGCATACATACATAGTCACAATTACTGCAATCCAAGTTTTTTTTTTTTTTTTTTTTTTTTAATACAAAAAAAAAAAAAAAAAAAAGCGAACAACCTCCCACCCCAGTCCAAAGCTTCACCCAAGCAAAGGTCTGCTACAGAGTTGTTGGGAGACGCATGATGAAAACATGCCATAGGGTAATTGTGTC
This sequence comes from Boleophthalmus pectinirostris, assembly GCF_026225935.1. Lineage (NCBI taxonomy): Eukaryota > Metazoa > Chordata > Actinopteri > Gobiiformes > Gobiidae > Boleophthalmus > Boleophthalmus pectinirostris. Next base: position 3,621,284 of record NW_026571473.1, on the reverse strand, counting down.
ACTCTTGGCCCTGTGCACCCTGGCTATAGAAAATTCTGACTGGGCAATATCCAGAAACATTAACGACCAAGCATGGATAGATAAACCATTTTCTTAGCTGCCGTGAGGCCTGACAACAAGATCCTTCATTTGGCCACTTTAAGTTTGACCTGTGAGAGATTATTTAATATCAACACGTCCGGTGAACAGGGTACTAGAACATCAAATGGTAAAGAAAGTTTACATGAAACCTGCCTCTAGAAATCCTGCACGGGCGGACATTCCCAAAACATATCTTTAAATGTGCCGATGTGATTTAAGAGCATAATTTACATAAAGGATCTGTAATCCTCTTCATAACATACAGTTTTTTGGGAGTTAAATATAACCGATGTGCACAATTATAATGGATTTGTTGGTGATCAGGATTCCTGGAGGACAGGCTAATATCTTTCTAATATCTGAATGGACATACAGTATGTATAGGAGACCGGACGTCCCCGGGACAGTCCCCGTTTTGAGCCTGTGTCCCCTGTCCCAGCAGATTTATACAAAACCACTGATTTGTCCCAGTTTTATACAAGAAATGTCCCAGGGGTCCCTATTTTTCCAATTCCAATTTGATCTAAATCAGGACTAAACCAGGATTAAACTAAGATTAAACCAGGACTACGTCAGGTCTAAACCAGGACTAAGGCTATGTTTATATGATGATGGTCTGAAGAGAAGATGCAAAAGTGGCATCGCGTCTTCACTTTTTATTCTGCGTTTAAACAAGTGTTTTCAGAAGGAAATCTGCATGCACACAGTGATGCAAAAGTGTGTGTATTGGACTGGGGGTGCAGGCCATCTGACATGCCAGGTTTCTGTGTACTGTATGTGTGTGATGTAAACGTGTACACAACCTGAGCACATCTGACCAGAGTTTTGCATCTTGGGCAGTGTAGATGGAAACACTACGGCGGAGAGTATTCCACTTTTCCACTCTGGAGGGTGGTTTCAGATTTTTACGTTTTTAAACCCCCAAAACGCTGTCACCATCTAAACAAAAGGCACTTCTGATAAAATATTTTGTTGTTTTTACCTGCAAGCGTTCTTGTGAAAACAGAAAACCCTAAACAGGACTATCACAATTTTTGACTAATCTGATCCCGGCCAACAGTAAAGAGGAGCAGCAAAAGGACAAATTCAATTTGTCAACTGGACAAAAGTTTATTTTGATCGAATATGTTTCTCAGATCATCCAAGCTGCTTCTTCAGTTCTGGTCAGACGCTGGTGGACACTTCCTTATATGTGTCTGCAGGGAGGAGCTAACTACACTGAAACTACCCTGAAACTAACACATACACACTTGTTTACAGTTTCTGTTTGTTAGCTCGACCTGTTGAACTGCACTGAGTTTGGGGTCTATATAAAGTGTCCACCAGCATTTTGACCAGAACTGAAGAAGCACTTTGGATGGACGGCGACGCGTATTCGACCAAAATAAACTTTTGTCCAGTTGACAGACTGAATTTCTTCTTTTGCCTTGGATTCTACCTGGACGACTGAGGGATTCTACATACAGTAAAGTAACCAAAGTCCATCTCTGACATGTTAGTGTCATATAAACCATCTCACACTCTGAGGACCTCTGGGACAGACCTCCTGCTGGTGCCCAGAGTCACGACTAAACACGGGGAGTCAGAGTTTCAGGTTCTGGAACAGTCTGAACATGTGAGACAGACTCTTCTTTGATGCTGTTTAAATCCAGGCTCAAAACAGTTCTGTTTCACTGTGCACATGACTGAAAGATTTTCATTTAGCACTCTTCTCTCAATTTATGTAATTAATGTCTCTCTTTTTTCATTTTAATCTTCAATTTTGTGAGGATTATTTATGTTTTGATTTGTTTTGATTGTGATTTTAATGTATTTCTTATTCTGTAAAGCACTTTGAATTACTTTGTGTACGAACTGTGCTGTACAAATAAACTTGCCTTGCCTAAAGAGGAGCATAAGTTGTCATTGGTTTCGCCAAAATATAGAAATCCGTGTTGGAAAATGACCATAAATTTTAAAAAATGCAATGACAGAACTTCCTCAGATTATGACTGACATGTACAGTTACACAATCTTACACGCTATTTTCACAGTTTTATTTATACCACCCATTGCAACCCGGGTGTGTCCCAGTTTAGACTTTTGAAATCTAGTCACCCTAAGTATGTGCAGGTGTCCAGCTAAGTGATCCTATCTTAAGTTGGGTTCCTGGGTGTTTTGCTGCTTTTGACAGGTTATCCAAGTTGCACTGAGGGTCAACTGGGTCAAATGCAGAGTTTATTACATGAAAAGTATTTGGTATAGGCCCTTTAAACGTGTTTATCTGGGATCTGTGCGCCTTGTCCCCAGTTTGTACTTGAAATTGTCTCGGGCTTTTCACAGATGACCCCGTACTTAACTGATCGGGCTTCCTTTACCGGTCCTTTAAAAAAAAAAAAATTATCTAACTTTCTAAAAGCAAACCGTACAAAAACTCCTCCGGCATCTCCTCATCTCCCCTCCACCGTCTGGCTCGAGGGCACAAAGGCAGGGAGGCATTCTAACCCGCATCTATAGAAGTCTAAAAGCAACCAGCCGACCAGCCGCGACACTTGATTCCGGTTATCGCCGTTTACACCTTCGCCGGGCTGATCCAGGAGCTGGGGGGGGTGGGGGGGGGGGGGCGTATCGGCTTACCTGTCCCAGAGATCGGGCCCTCCGGAGGGGGTAGAAGCCGGAGCAGGGCTGGGTGATTGTAAAGCGAACCGGGCGCTGACAGCTAAATGCGCTAATTTTGTACGGAGACCCTGGGTTTTGTCTCAGAGGGAGGGCGAGCGCTCGGATACGGCGGGGTTCGATTAGCCTCTTTTTAAATGCGAGATAGAGCCGGGCTAAGTGGTTGCCGTAGCAATGCAAAGTTTGGCGCTAAATGTATTTCTGACAGCTTGATTTGCAGTCATTTGCGCTGATGGGATAATGCTACGCTATGCAACAGAGCCACATCGTAAAAAAAAGTCCCGTTCATTCACTCTCGGAGGTTTTTCGATATAAAATAGGTAATGTGATTTCGCTTTTTGACATAACATTTCCAAGTTTGATTGTTAATGTCATTTATTTGATCTCATTATTTTTCCTTTTTTTCCCCCAGTATCTGAATGGACATGAAAAACAGAACTAATTCATTTGAAAAGGTTTACGGTTTCTCTAACGCGTTTTAGAATCCTAATTACTCACCACGAGGAGTCTGTAAACACTTTTCCCAACTTTCGGAATTCTCAATACTTTTTTATAGTATAAAAACACAGAGGGAGTGAGAGTTTCAGGGTAGAAGTCTTTGTAGAAGTCCAGAACAGGTGCTCCTCAAGGACGAGACTCAAAAGTGAACATTTAGTGAAGATGACCAAGGTTGTAATGTAAAAACTTACTGTGATAAAGTAAAAAAGCGGTCCAGAAGTTAGTATTAGCATAAAAGTCCTTCAATAATTACATGGGACAAGCCATGAGTTTTTAAAAGTAGTTAAGTACTTCCTGTCCTAGAAAGTGCCAAATATTGTAGGGTCCATGGAGCTCTATCTGGTCTGAAGGCTGAATTCTAGTTCTGTGTCGACTAGGGAAGGGCATGATTAGTCGATTAATCGATAATTGATCATTAAGAATTTCATCGATTACGTTAATTTTAATCAACAAACTGAATGTAGGTTGCTGTGTGTATCGTGACCAAACAGGTGTGTACATGTGTCTCTGCATCAGAAGGAGCGAGACACAAACAGTGGGTCAGTCTGTAACGAACCGAAGCACAAATGTGGATTTAACCAGGATTTGTACATGAAATTCCACACTTTCCGTTGCGTTCGGGACAAGTGTGAGTCCATGTGCACAGTGTATAAAGCAGCACATATGTTTCAGTGTCCAGTGGGAAAAAGTTTTACCAGGTGAGAGTCGCTCAATGTGGATGACGAGGCCCCGCCCCCCTCCCCCCGTACGGTGTCCTGGTTTTGACAAACACAAATCTGGTCACACTAACCTGTATTCACCTGAGTCATGTCTTTTAATCTGACAGAAATTGACCACATCAGCGACACAAGAGCTGTAGTTTTATCTTCGCTTAGTTTTATGCAAATTAGCGATGTGGTTTTAAGTTTTGTTTCTGTGAGAGTTGCACAAAACTGAATTAAACACATTATAATGTCAAACGGGCTGATGTGGCTCTAGAGTCGTTACGGTTTATATGTCGTAAAGTTGAATTTATTTATGCAGATTAGTAGTGCAGATAGTAATAATAATGATGATCATTTTAATGATTAATCGATAATCGATCGTTAATTCTTCTGACGATCGATTAAGAAAATTTCATCGAATGCCCATCCCTAGTGTCGACTCAGTGCACACTGCTGCTGTCGTCTTGTCGCCATTGTTTTTGATTTATGGATCTGTGTCAAGGTCTGTGCGCTATGAATTAATTCACCGCCACAACGCTAGGAGGCGAGGAATGTCTTTATGTTTACAAAATGAAGCGGGAAAGCGGAGTACCGGAAATGTATGTAGAGCGGATGTAGAGAGGACCAATCACAGCCCTTATTGTCTGCGTCGCTTCCCCTGCTGTCTGGTTCGGTTCGACACGTAGTTAGAAAATTTGGATGGTTCAGTGGTTTTGTTTGTTTGTGGCGTTCACGGTGACTCTGGGCTTTGTTCAGTTGTGGCGTGTAGGGAGGGTGCTGTCTGGGACCAACGGATTGTCGGCGTGTTCACAGTGACTCAGTTGTTCAGTTGTGTCTAGAAGTGGCACATTGCACTCGCTTTTTCGGTTCGTTCCTCTGTTCCGTTCCTTGTCGGCGTGGAGTGATGAGTGTGTCTGTGGGTGTGTTTCGCTGTGCGGTCGCTGTCTGCTCCGTGTGTGTTTGTGTGTTCTGCGGGTGGTGTGGCTTTGTAGTTTACTGAAGTCGTACTGGGACACCTGAGTGGATTCGTGTATGGGGCGCTCTGGATTGTGGGACGAGCGGTCGTTTTTGATGGGGTTGGAGGCTTAAGAGCGCGTCTAATAGCCTGGAAAATACAGTCAATACATCATCATCAGCCCAGGTTACACCAGCGGCACTGTCGGGTCAAATGCAGAGACTGAATTTTCTTTAAAGTATTCACTTTACCTTAACCTTAACTTAATGTTATCACAAACAAAACTTAGACACTCCTGCATATGTGACTGGAAAAGTGGAAAAGTTATAGGAGCAAAGAAGCAATCGCTCTATATTTGTCTGTGATATTTTGCATTACTTGATACATTTGTAAGGAGGAAAATGTTTGGATCAGTGAGGGGCCCAGACTGCCTCGTATGGTGGTGGGGGGTATGGATAAGTTCATTACATGAAATTAATACAAATGAATTTATACATAACTAAAGATATCATCAACAGGGGTGAGTTCATTTAAGTTTTTCTTCTCATTCCTTTTCGAGAAATGTGCTTTTCTGTTGTTTACTATGTATATGTAGTACACGCAGTGTTGGAGAGTAACAGATTACATGTACCGGCGTTATGTAATCAGAGTACAAATTATAAGTAACTGTATTTGGTTACAGTTACTGTTTCCATGAGTGGTAATTAGATTACAGTTACTTTGTTGAAATAAATGGGATTACATGGCGGTATTTTCCTGTTTTCTCATTTTGGGCTAAACCAGGTCTAAACCAGGACTAAACAAGGTCTAAACCAGGACTAAAACCAGGACTAAGCCAGGTCTAAACCAGGACTAAACAAGGTCTAAACCAGGTCTAAACCAGGAAAAAAACAGGTCTAAACCAGGACTAAACCAGGTCTAAACCAGGACTAAACCAGGTCTCTAAACCAGGACAAAACCAGGACTAAACCAGGACTAAACCAGGTCTAAAACCAGGATTAAACCAGGACTAAACCAGGACTAAACCAGGACTAAACCAGGTCTAAACCAGGACTAAACCAGGACTAAACCAGGTCTTAAAACTAAAACCAGGACTAAACCAGGACTAAACCAGGTCTAAACAATGACACTAACAGTAGTGTGGACATAATTTAAGGCAGCAGTGATCTCATATAAAAATAATTTCTCTATCAATAATATTTTTAATATGGTTATGGTAAGTTTGGGTTTTTTATTTTCTTTTAGCAGATAAAACTTCTTATGTTCAGATCCTCGTCTTTTCTTCTCTACAGTTAACAAAAGTCTGTTCATGGAGACTTGGGCTCAACAGACAATTTGAAGAGAACAAACTAAAATTTTCAGGATGTGGTTGTTACATTCATGTAGTTTTAAAAAACATGACAATATCAAATAATCCAAAGTATTCAGATTATGTTACTCACTTTAAGTAATTTAATGGATTACGTTACAAACTACATTTTGGGATATGTAATCTGTAATCTGTAGGGGAATACATTTTAAAAGTAAACTTCCCAACACTAAGTATACATGATTATTGTTTCTCTCTTGGCACAAACTTGATATCAAAATGAATAATCAATCAATCAATCAAGATTTGTCAAAAAATTACAACGTGAGCTTCTCTTGACCAAGATCCTACAGCTCATGATCTGGAGAAGAGATATGTTTTTGAAGAGGAAATATAAAAAGTATGTATGGAAGTATATATGAAAATGAAGACAGACTAATAACAAAGGATATACTCAAACATGGCTACGTTCAGACTGCAGGGCTTAACGCTCAATTACGATTTTTTGGTGAAATCTGATGTTTTTGCGAGGTCGTTCACATTTCCAATTAAATGTGACTTGTATGTGTCTCCAGTGTGAACATTAAACAGCCCAAAAGTGTCCCACATGTGACACTGGAGACACGACGACGTCAACCGCAGTGAGCGTCTCTGTGTTTACAGAAGTTGTCCAAACATGGACGCAGCATCGAGCACCTGGAGATTTTAAAGTTCCTCTCGTACCGGAGCCAGAACATGAACAACTTACTTGTTTTAAGGAGGAGATTGAGAAGGAGAAGGACGAGGTTTTTGGCCGTGGGGTTTTTTGGGACAGTTCGTTGAAAGGAACGTGTGGATGTGGAGACGTAGTCAAGAGTGGTGAGTGGTGATGTGCTTCACTTCAGTGACATGGAGTTCATTAACAATTTTCAACTACTTCAGTGCAGAATAGTGACGTTTGTGTCTTGTTGATAACGTGTAGGTGGATGAATGCACTTTGGCCGTTCAGACTGAAGTCACATGTCAAAAGATCAGATATGTATCAGTTTCAGGAGCACATATCCAAGTGTCCTGGGTCACATTTGAAAAAATTGGATCTGTGTGGTTCAGACTGTCATTAAAAGATCAGATACAGGAACATAGGGGCCAAAAAATCGGATTTGGGTCACTTCAGGCTGCAGTCTGATCATAGCCCATGTGTGAATGAAACACAGGTCCAGGTCTGTTTTGGAGGAGGGAACCGCATTAGAACTTAAAGCTTAAAGCTCACAAGAGTTCATTTTGTGTGGTATAGGAGCTTTAAATTCTTGACCCAGCTCATGTATATTGTATTCTTGTGGTCAATCGTGGCCCACACCTCCTCTCTTCCTCCTCTCTTTCTCCTTTTTTCCTCCTCTGTCCTGGCCCCATAAGCAGTCGTAATCCCAGTGTGAACAGAGACCTCTTGTTTAGTCGTAATGATCCTTTAATATGAAAAGACACACACACACACACAGTGCGCACTATACAGTAGAGAGAGCCTCATCTCCCCTGCACCACTACACTCTCTGTGGATAAACTTACAGAGAGGAAACCTGAACTGGTCTCTAAACCGTTTAAGGGTATTTTAGCTTCATTAGGAGAGGGACACACATGCAGACAGAGAGCTCTCAGCGGCCGGGCCACTGCTCAGTCATGGATAATTTAACAGGGACCAAATGTTAAGTGATTTCAGAGCAGGCTTTGATTCGGGCTCCCTTTACAACGCAAACGAAACAATCCAAACTCCACAGACGCGACTGGGAAGCGGAGGAGTCTGAGGAGCGGGGCGGTTTGTGTGGTCAGTGCAGAGTTAAAGTGGAATGTTCATAGGTGCTTCTGACCATGGTCCATGTTCAGATCTGGAGATGGGTTCCTCAAACACTGCTCCTGACAGGTCGCGTGAAAAGGCTGGTTCAACTTAGTCAGGCTGGTGCCAACTAGTGCTTCTGCTCAATTTCATTTCTCTCCAGCGACTAGGTCAGGAATCGGAATAAACTAGACGGTTTGCAAGAACTCCGGAACTCAAGCGCCTGTCTGGATTCCTTTTGTGGAACAGCACAACAGTAAACAAAGCGTCGAGATGGATGTAAATGAAGACAGACGTTCTGTGTTGACAAAGATTCCTGAGATCGAGGATTTAAAGCCAAAACAAAGAGAATGTTTGGTGAATTTTATCAAGGGGAAAGACGTTATTGCCCTTCTTCCTTCCTATTACCCTTCTTCTTCCTTAAATTAAAAAAAAAAGTACCCGTCTACCGTTGAGCGAACAAATCCTAATGCTGCGAGGTCAGACAGTTTCAACGAAATGAAACGAAGTGAAACCAACTGATGAATCAGGCTAGGTTCAAGTATGGGTCAGTTGCAAAGGAGATATTTTTAAAGCTCAAAGTTCAAAGTTCGCTTTATTGTCAATTTCTTCACATGTACTAGACATAAAAAGGAATCGAAATCACGTTTCTCTCTGTCTCATGTGTAGACAACGACTGGGAGAGCAAGAGGCCTCTACGTCTGCAAATCAGAACACCAATCAAGTTTGGCTGCAGTAAACTATTGCAGTTGTGTGGCCTTTGTGTCTCAGTCAAAGGTCTCAGGTCAGTTTCACAGAAGGACTTGTCAGGAACTAGATCAGTGTTATGTCACTTCTAAGTATCGTTTGCATGTTTTGGGTTAATGGAGAAAACCAGAGGAAACACACCAAGACACATCTATGTTATAAGGTTCTTTTTTCAGACCAAGAGTCACATGCTACAAACTCAGTCTGAAAAGAGAACCTAATAACATAAATTATCAGAAGTCCAAATGAACCTCATGGGACACTCAGTCCACAAAAAGCTTTCAAGCCGAGTATCAAACCTGAGACCTTCTTGCTGTGACCATGCCGTAGATGACTTAGATGACGTAGTTTTTATTTCCAAAAAGGTTAATCCATAAAGCTGCATTATGTCACTTTTCTGGTAGGAGGTGAGGTTTTCCATCTGCATCTCCATGGAAAGGTTATTGGAATTTCAAAATAACTTTATTTAACCAGGAAAAGCAGGAATTCCCATGGAGATTCAGAGGGTATTTTACGAGAATGACCTGATCGAGACAGCAGCACTATCCTGGGTCTATTCCAGAGTATGCCATTAAACTCATTTAACTTCACTATTCACCATTTTAGACTATTTCATAACCGCTTGGAAGCCTCTCCGCAGATCTGACCTGTAACTTGGCCTATCTTAACTATCTTATCGTAACTTGACAGTATCGTATTATATAACTCTGCATAACTGTCCAAAAATAAAAGAAACTTACTTTTTACACTTTACTTCCCTTGAAAAACTGAGAGTTGCGACTTTCCGAGCATATTTCCGGCATTATCCTACGTCGGAAAACGAGTGTCCAGTAGGAACTTTGTTTTCCGGCAAACTCATGCGCTCCGTCCAAACTTTGCCAAAGAGTGTAGTGAGTCAAACGGTCGATGCTCTGAGCGTCTGTGTTTGTAACAGTTGAAAAAGTCGCTCTAAGTGCACTTATTTCTCAGATAAATGGAACATTATTGGTCTGTGTAATTGTGCATCTCTTGCTGTTTTTATTTTCAGGTTTATTTGAGTCCAAATGTCCAAATCCAAATATAATAAACCTCATGGAAATGCAGGAAGTGATGTGACTCTGGACCTGACACCAGCTGTTTCCATGACTGACACCAGGAAAGTCATGAGGCCATTGCACTTTTTTTGTTTTGTTTTGAGGCAATAAGAATATTTTGAGTTTACTTACACACTTGATATTTTGCACTTTTGTAGCTAAAGCCCTAAATTAAGCTTTTTCTATGTCCAAATAGTTGTTTATACATGTTTGTTGTGGGTTTTGTATGAAAGACTGAGTTTTATTTTCCTTTTTTTTTTTTTTTTTTTGAGGCAATAAGGAGATTTTGAGTTTACTTGCAGACTTGATATTTTGCACTTTTGTAGCTTTTTTTTTTATATGTCCAAAAAGTTGTTTGTACATGTTTGTTGTGTGTTTTGTATGAAAGAATGTGAGTTTTTTTTCATTTGTATTTGTGGTCATGTAGCTTTGATTCCCACACAACTACAGCAGCCAATTGTGAAATAACAGGATGTACTGAAAAAAAAAAAACAATGTATAGCACTTCATTAGGGGGTTTTAAGAGCAAAATTAAGATTAAAATCCAGACGAGAACAAAAAAACTCAAACTGCCTTTAGGTCTTGAAGGGTTAATTCCAGTAAATTTGTCAAGGTTTAATTCTTAAAAACAGGATATTGTGGTGCGCAGAGAAAGTTGCTTAAATAATTATACTCTTTGTGAACAGATTTGATCGTGATTAATTATGACATACTGTTGCTGTGTCCTTGGGCAAGACGCGTCACCTGCCTTGTTTATAGTGAAGTGTTTCATGTGGTTTGGGATAAAAGAGAGAAGAGCCAAAGCCTCAACCACAAACTATTATCACCGCCAACGTTTCAACACAGGTTTTCTCCAGCAAAAGCCATTGTAATGTAACAACCAGCATGCTAACGGGCTCTTCCTGATTATCGCTCAATAGAAAGCTGCACAGTGAGACGCAGGCAGAACGCAGCAGACCTGCTCTGACCTCAAGAGCTGCTTCAATAGAAATGTTTCATTCTCTGAAATGTTCAAGGTAAAACAGGAAGATCTCCATGGAAACAAGCAGGTAGTACCATGTGCCAGAAGGTTACACAGTGCAGCTTTAAAGGGTTTGTATTACATTATTTTCTGATCTGTTATAATGTTGTTACTAAACCAGGACTAAACCAGGACTGAACCAGGTCTAAACCAGGTCTAAACCAGGTCTAAACCAGGTCTAAACCAGGACTAAACCGAATCTAAACCAGGACTGAACCAGGACTAAACCAGGACTGAACAAGGTCTAAACCAGGTCTAAACCAGGTCTAAACCAGGTCTAAACCAGGCTGAACCAGGACTGAACCAGGACTAAACCAGGTCTAAACCGGATCTAAACCAGGACTGAACCAGGACTAAACCAGGTCTAAACCAGGACTGAACCAGGACTGAACCAGGACTAAACCAGGACTAAACCAGGACTAAACCAGGACTGAACCAGGACTGAACCAGGACTGAACCAGACTGAACCAGGTCTAAACCGGATCTAAACCAGGACTGAACCAGGACTGAACCAGGTCTAAACAATTATAATTATAATATTTATTATTAGTTGTAATGATTTACACAGTTATTTCTGCATTTTATCACCAAACATGCAACATTTCATGAAAACTCTATAATTCGAGATGACCACCGCTATGTGACATCATAATATGCAAATTAGATGGATACATTTAATTCCTACATAAACTTTGGTCCGTCCTTAATATTTCTCTCATTTACAGAAAGTCTCCATCTCTTATCACTTTTCAGTTAGAGCTTTTTGAAATGAAGATGTGAAAATCAAATGTGTAAGGAAAAAATACTCTGTCACAAGAGTTGATTTTGTGTAATATCGGAACTTTAAAGTCGAAAAACAATCGTGAAAAACCTAACGTGAGAAAGTGAAGGTAAACAATCAAATCTGAGCTCGTCCACTGAACTCTCCTCTCTCAAACTGTTAAGAGCGACTGACACTAGGGGGCACTGCAGCTGCACCGCCTCACACACACACACACTCTGCCTCTGCTCTGGGGACAAACAAGTGACACAATCCAACAAGTGCAGCCTGCAGGGGGACACACAACTTCTGTCTGAAAAACAAAAAATAAAGATGGTCTGATGAGAAAACCAAAGGCTAAAAACAAAACAAAAATACTGACGTCAAATTGTGGATAAACAGTGACGAAATATTAGCTCAATGAACACCAAAATCTTAATAATTTATCAGGTGGGACTGGCCGATAAAAAAAAATGTGTCTGAATTTTCTTTCTCGTATTAAACAATGTAAAAAATCTTGCATTTGATTGAAAATAATAAGAAAAACTTCGATAATTTGAGCGTTAAATTGGTGTATGTTCTGAAAAACACTTCTAGAACTGCCACCTAATGATGTCACGAGGTAGAACAGAGGTTTTAAAGCTCAAACAAGTGTGAATAAAACGAAACACAACTCCAGGTCAGTTTTAATACAAATTTAAAGAGCTTATATTAGACTATTTTCTGATTTGTGTTCGTATGTAGTTTCCTCGTCACAAACAAATCTACCAGACAAAAATTTTAGAACATCCTCAATTTTTTCAGTTATTTATTGGAATTTAAGTCGTGCAAGTCCAATGAAGAGCTTGAAATGGGACAAAGGTAAGATCTGAACAGACGGAGGTTAAAAAATAAATAAAAAATGCAAAACACGAGTCCAAGTTCTGCCAAAACGACCTCGAAAACAAAAGAGCCAAATGGTAAAACTTGAAAACAAACGTACAAGTGCCACACATTTATGGAACTTCTGCAATAGACTTGGGAAGAACTTTCTGAACAATATTTGATTTCTATTGTAAAAAGAACGAGCCACGAGTGTGTTCAGGTGTTCTATTTGACAAAGGTGGACACGCACATCAATCAAAAGTTTAGAATATGTTTTGGTCAACAGGAAACGGTAAAAAAAAATGGAAAAAGTGTGGTGTTCTAAAACTATTGACCGATAGTGTATATTAATAATGTTTGGCAAATGAAGTGTTAAAACTTCAGCATAAAATCCTTTGGTCTGTAAAATAACTTTGCAATATGATTAATGATTATGTGAACTGACTGAAGGAAAAAATAAACTAAAAATATAAAATAAAACTTCATGTGGTAATACAGGAAGTGCTCCATTCCACTGTGTTTTTAAACTCCAAACACTTTCACAAGAATCATTTGGATCATTTCAGCCCTGGAATTGCCAATTTCTACTTCTGAACAAATTGTAAAATGAGCTTTTAACATGAAAACCACCACTTCATGACATCACAAGGTGGAACCAAGCATTCTGAGTTTTAGAAATGTAGATAAATTAATAATGCAATGTTATTCAAACATGTGTGAATGAAACAAACACAACTCCAGGTCTGTTTTTGAGGAGGTAACAACATTACAACTTTTCAATGTTGTGTAATATAGGACTTTTAAAGCAGAAAATACTGTTCCACCTTGTGATGTCATGTGCTAATACAGGAAGTGCTCCATTCCACTGTGTTTTTAAACTCCATACATCTTCACCAGAATCATTTGGATCATTTCACACCTGGAGTTACCAATCTCTACTGAACTATAGGTAAAAAAAAAAGCAGTTAACATGGAAACTACCACTTCATGACATCACAAGGTGGAACAGAGCGTTTTGAGGTTTGGAGATGTAGATAAATTAATAATGCAATGTTACTCAAACATGTTTTTAAACCCCAAACACCTTCACTAGAATCATTTGGATCATTTCAGCCCTGGAGTTGCCGATCTCTATTTCTGAATGAAATGTAAAATGAGCAGTTAACATGAAAACTACCACTTCATGACATCACAAGGTGGAACAGAGCGTTTTGAGGTTTGGAGATGTAGACAGACTAATAATAAAGTGTTACTCAAACATGTGTGAATGAAACAAAACACAACTCCAGGTCTGTTTCTGAGGCGGTAACAACAATACAACTTTAAAATTTTGTGTAATATAGGACCTATCAATTAAAAAAACCCCGTTCCACCTTGTGATGTCACATTGTAACACAGGAAGTGCTCCATTCCACTGTGTTTTTAAACTTCATACACCTTCACAAGAATCATTTGGATCATTTCAGCCCGAGAATTTCCAATCTCTACTAAACAAAAGCTAAAATGTAGCTGTTAACATGAAAACCACCACTTCATGACATCACAAGGTGGAACCAAACATTTTGACTTTTAGAAATGTAGATAAATTAATAATACAGGATTACTCAAACATGTGTGAATGAAACAAAACACAAGTCCAGGTCTGTTTTTAAGATGGTAACAACTTTACAACTTTTCAATTTTGTGTAATATAGGACCTTTAAAGTAGAAAACCCTGTTCCACCTTGTGATGTCACGTTGTAACACAGGAAGTGCTCCATTCCACTGTGTTTTTAAACTCTGTACACCTTGACTAGAATCATTTGGATGATTTCACTCCTGGAATTGTCAATCTCTACTGAACTAAAGGTAAAAGCAGCTGTTCACTTGAAAACTACAACTTCATGACATCACAAGGTGGAACAGAGCATTTTGAGCTTTGGAGATGTAGACAGACTAATAATAAAACATTTTTGAGGTGAACACAACATTATAACATGACTTAAAGCTCACAAGAGTCCATTTTGTGTAATATAGGAGCTTCAACTCTCAACTCAACTGAACTTTATTTCTTGAGCACTTTAAAAACACCACAGAGCTGTAAAGTGCTGTACACAAAACACAACAAACAGTGACAAATACAGCAACAGGTAAATATAATGCAACACAAATACTAGAGGTGTAACAATAACTGAAATATTGTGATATCGTATCGTCAAAAGTCTCACAATAATATCGAATCACAAGTTCCTTTGCTTAAATGCATCGTTTTATAGAAGCAACATCTTATGAACATCGGGAACTACATATCCCATGATTCATTTCAGTGCAGACAACATGAAGAAATATGTTTTTGACTTGAATTCTTGGGATTATGACGAGGGCTGCTATCATTAAGAAGTTGCCGATACAATACATACCTCCATACACAGGCCACGATACGATACATATCTCGATACAGTGCACTTTCGATTCGATATGATATATTTCAAATCGATTCGATACAGTTCAATAAAAAAATAAAGGTTAAATCATGTCTGTGATACTAAAAGTCTTTGTTAAACCACTTCTTGTGCAAAGTTCATATGAAACACAAACATTTTAATCATCAAAACAGTGAAAATGTCAAATGTGTCGCATAAATGAGTTTCCACTGTAACAAAATAATTTAGTAAACCACGTAAAAATACTCTTGGTGATATATCGATACTGTAGCCCACGATATCGATACTGTATCATCACATTAAATGATACGATATATCGATATTCCGATATTTTTGCACACCCCTAATTATGACGGTAATAATTCACATCAAAATCTTGTCAGGGATATTTTAAAAGAAAAAAAAAGTGTCCTATCTACAATTATATCAGCCTCTCCAAAATACAAAATATCGTAATAAATATCGTACCATGAGCTGTATATTGTGAAAATATCGTACCGAGAGATTTGGATATTGTTACGTCTTTAAAAAAATACAGGTAAAAAGTAGTGCTGTCAAGTGATAAAAAAAAATGTAGACTAAGTAAGTAAGTCTTTATTTATATAGCGCTTTTCACAGACATTTTTTGTCACAAAGACAATTTACAGAACATTACATTCAGCATTATTCATTCACTCTATACCTGGTGATGGTAAACTACTGTTGTAGTAGGGTTGGGTTGATGGGGGAAACCGGAGCACCCGGAGGAAACCCATCCAGACACGGGGAGAAACATGCAAACTTTTTTCATCTCACCTAAAAATTGCTGAGAAAAGCTTCAACTTGAGGTATTTTCATTTAAATTCATTATTACATTATTTTCATACTATCATTAATGTTTTTATATAAGTATCATCATTATTACTATTACTAATCTGCATAAATAAATTCAACATTACAACATATAAACATCACCACTCTGGAGCCACATCAGCCCGTTTGACATTATAATGTGTTTAATGTAGATTTGTGCAAGTCTTACAGAAACTAAACTTAAAACCACATGACTAATTTGCATAAACTAAGCGGAGAAAAGACAAAAAAATGCTCTTGTGCACTGATGTGGTTCAACTTCTACTAAAGGACACGACTCAGTGGACTATAGATGTTGATGGTGAAGGTGAGTCTGTTCTGTGTCTGTGTCGTGATGTTTTCAGATCATACATGTGCAGGTTTATCGCAGATGCGGCGAGAACTACTAACTACTTAATTACTACCTGAATTAGCACTTAACTTGTACTTAATTCACCTGTGCTGTAAATAGTTACTCATAAGTATTTCTTACTTAATTACTCATGAACTAACCATTTGTGTGTGCATTTGTAAATGTATATTTAAGTACAAATTTGAGCATTTATTAATGATTAGTAAACCATGAGAGAATGATTTACTAGTAATGCATTATTGTTTCAGAAAGACTTAACAGATAACAGCTGCCTGAATGATCATTGCATTATTAGTAAATCATTCTCTCATAGCTTATTAATCATTAATAAATGCTCAAATGTGAACTTAAATATGCATTTGTAAACATGCAAATGGTTAGTTCATGAGTAATTAAGAAGTATTAAGTAACTATTTACAGCACAGAAGAATTAAGTGCAAGTGAAGTGTTAATTAAGTAGTTACTAAGCATGAGTCATTATTAATGAAGTCTTTGTTCATGCTTTATTAAGGCTAAATAAGGTGTAGTTATTATAAAGTGTTACCGACCTAGTAAAAAGTTCACCTTCAAACTGTGTTAAGAAGAAAGAAGCAGAAAAAGTGAGATTTTAGTAGAGAGTGAGGATGTGCAGAGAGAGTTTGCTCCACATCTCCTCTGTGTTTATCTCCTGGTGTTTGGGAGGTGGAGGAGAGTCTGATCTGTGGAGGTGAGAGCACGGGGGGGGGGGGCAGATACTCGGGGTCCGGGGAAGAGTCTGAAATGTGCTCGGACGTAGTTTTTTTAACGCGAGCTGGAATCCTCCGACACGTCCGCTGGTGTGTGTGGACTCTGGGGTGAGTCAGAAGTGATGGAGCAGAGGGAGGAATGTGTGAGAACCAACAGCCCCCTCCAGACTGACCCCCCCCCCCCTCCCTCCTCCCCCCTCCCTCCTCTCCTCCTCTCCTCCTCCACTCCTCCTCCTCTCCTCCTCCCCCCTCGGAGCGCCACCTCTGCAGCTGCCCCTCCATCAGCAGATTAATAAGCTTTGTTGCCACGCCGACCGGAACCTAGTGACAACCATGCAGCCCTGAAGGATTCTGGGTAACGGACCCACTGGCCCGCAAGCTGGCTCTGTTTTTACTGCACTGTTTGTGACGGAGAGAGAGAAGAGAGAAGAGAGGGAGAAGAGAGAAGACAGAGAAGAGAGAAGAGAGGAGAAGAGAGAGAAGACAGAGAAGAGAGAAGAGAGAGAGAGAGAGAGAGAGAGAGAGAGAGAAGACAGAGAAGAGAGAGAGAAGAGAGGAGAGAAGAGAGAGAGAGAGAGAGAGAGAGAGAAGACAGAGAGAAGACAGAGAGAAGAGAGAGAAGAGAGAGAGAGAGAGAGAGAGAGAGAAGAGAGGAGAGAGAGAGAGAGAGAGGAGAGAGAGAGAGAGAAGAGAGAGAAGAGAGAGAAGAGAGAGAGAGAGAGAGAGAAGAGAGAGAAGAGAGAGAGAGAGAGAGAGACAGAGAAGAGAGAGAGAGAGAGAGAGAGAGAGAGAGAGAGAGAGAGAGAGAGAGAGAGAGAGAGAGAGAGAGAGAGAGAGAGAGAGAGAGAGAGAGAGAGAGAGGGAGACAGAGAGAGAGAGAGACAGAGAGAGAAGAGAGAGAGAGGAGAGAGAGAGAGAGACAGACAGAGAGACAGAGAGAGGAGAGAAGAGAGAGAGAGAGAGACAGACAGAGAGAGACAGAAGAGAGAGAAAGAAGAGAGGGAGGGAGAGAGCAAAACGAGGGAGAGGGGAGCGAGAAAAGAAAGAGAGAGAAAGAGTGGGGGGGAGGAGAAAGACAGAGGGAAAGAGAGGGAGGTAGGAGAGAGAAAGAGGGGAGAAAGAGAGAAAAGAGAGAGAAGAGAGAGAGAGAGAGAGGAGAGAGAGCAGAAACGGGAGAGGGAGGGGAGAGAGAAAAAAGAGAGAAAAGAAAGAAAGAGAGAGCGCGAGGGAAGAGCAAGAGAGAGAGTGGAGAGAAAGAAAGAGCGTGAGAAAGGGGAGAGAAAGAGAGTGAGAGGAGAAAGAGCAAGAGAGCGAGGGAGAGGGGGAGGTAGGAGAGAGAAAGAGTAGAGAGAGAGGGAGAAGAGAGAGAGTGTCATGGAGAGATAGAGAGAGTGAGACAGAGACGAGAGAGAAAAGAGAGAAAGGAGAGAGAGAGAGAGAAGAGAGAGAAAAGAGGGCAGGAGGTGGAGGTGGTTTGGTTTTGTTGTGTTGAAGGGTTTAGGGGAAGTGTTTGCGCTGGATTCTGCTGAAACTAACTCATTTGAACTTTTGACCAAATTCTCCTGTTGTTTTCTCATCAAAATCAACGTGATGATCCACCTCATGATGTCATCCAGTGGTAAAACAGTTCGACACACCAGCAGCACTAAAGTCAAACGATGAAATAATCCAGAAGGTTGGACTGTTAAAGAGACCGACCTTCAAAACTGGGACAAGGTCGTGGGTTAAACTAAATATTGATTGAAACATTTCAGCAACATCTGCATGGTTTCTCTTCTTTTGAGATCTGAAAAGTGAAACCTTTTCTTATTCAAATAAATGTTTAATAATTGTTCTGTTTAAACATTGAATCCAGAACAAACAGAATATTAAAGAATAACAACATTTTAAATAAATAATGTGTCTATAGTCGATGTGAAGCTGGTGGGCAGCTCCAGAGCCAGGACTAAACCAGAACTAAACCAGGACTAAACCAGGACTAAACCAGGACTAAACCAGGACTAAACCAGGACTAAACCAGGACTAAACCAGGACTAAACCAGGACTAAACCAGGACTAAACCAGGACTAAAACCAGGTCTAAACCAGGACTAAAACAGGACTAAACCAGGACTAAACCACTAAGGGGACTAAACCAGGACTAAAACCAGGACAAAAACTAAACCAGGACTAAACCAGGTCTAAACCAGGACTAAACCAGGACTAAACCAGGACTAAACTAGGACTAAACCAGGTCTAAACCAGGACTAAACCAGGACTAAACCCAGGACTAAAGGACTAAACAGGACTAAACCAGGACTAAACCAGGACTAAACAGGACTAAAACCAGGACTAAACCAGGACTAAAACTAGGACTAAAACCAGGACTAAAAAAGGACTAAACCAGGACTAAACTAGGACTAAACCAGGACTAAACTAGGACTAAACCAGGACTAAAACCAGGACTAAACTAGGTCTAAACCAGGACAAACTAGGACTAAACTAGGACTAAACCAGGACTAAACCAGGACTAAACTAGGACTAAACTAGAACTAAACCAGGACTAAACTAGGATTAAACCAGGACTAAACTCAGGACTAAAAAGGACTAAACTAGGACTAAATCAGGACTAAACTAGGACTGAACCAGGACTAAAAAAGGACTAAACCAGGACTAAACCAGGACTAAACCAGGACTAAATCAAGACTAAACCAGGATTAAAAAAAGGACTAAACCAGGACTAAACTAGGACTAAACCAGGACTAAAAAAGGACTAAACCAGGACTAAACTAGGACTAAAAGGACTAAACAAGAACCAAACCAGGACGAGACCAGGACCAAATCAGGACCAAACCAGGACTAAACCAAAACTAAACCAGAACAAAAACAGGAACCAGGTCTAAACCAGAATCAAATGAAGACAAAGCCCAGACAAACCAAGTCTTCATCAGGACTTATCCAGGACTAAGCAAGGATTAAACCTGGACCAAACCAGGACTAAACCAGGACTAAACCAGGACTAAACCAGGTCTAAACTAGGATTAAACTAGGACTAAACTAGGATTAAACCAGGACTAAACTCAGGACTAAAAAAGGACTAAACCAGGACTAAACCTGAAGTGCAAACACGGCCTTAGTGAAGAGGAGAGTTGAAAACAGGCCGTGCTCTTGGCGTTTCCATGGCGATGGGAGGTGACATGTCCAGATGACTGGCTTTGAAAAACCTTCTGTGTGGTTTCTCCTCCAAATCAGCGTTTACCTCAGAAACTCCAAGCAAGACTCGCATTTGACATTTCACAAACTCCACGTAAACATGTCCAAACTTTTCCTGATAACAAGTGGTAAAACGGTTTTATTCAAATGACAAAAACAGAAGTGAAATGTACTTTTTAGACTATATGATTTGATGAGTGTGGGCGCCTCTCCACAGATCTAACTTGTAATCCAGAAACACCAACTACTTTCACCGCTTCTTAATCTATTTTTTGTACGTTTCTTTTTTTCAACTTGTTCTTAAAGGTGTGACTTTTTTGGCGGAGGGTGCGTTAAATGTTTTTCTCTATGTACATCTTTTTCATTTGTCTGGAATGTTCCACAGTATGGCATTAAACTTTTCTATCTCCATGGAGACCAAAACCAGACCAAGTTACAGGTCAGATCTGTGGAAAAGAAGAAGTTACAGAAGTTTGGATTTCAAAATATTAAAGTGGTCGTATTCTGCTAAATTGACGCTTTTGAATTTTTGACCAAATTCTCCTGTTGTTTTCTCATCAAAATCAACATCATGTTCCCACCTAATGATGTCATCCAGTGGTAAAAGAGTTCTACACACCATTATTCAACTTCAAAATACTAAAAAGTATCACACAGGTACAAAAAGTAATAAGATGGAACACAGAACGTCTCTAGAAGCTAGTCCACTAGAACCAGGACTAAACCAGGACTAAACCAGGACTAAACTAGGACTAAAAACTAGGACCAAACTAGGACCTAAACCAGGACCAAACCAGGACTAAAGCAGGACTAAACTAGGACTAAACCAGGACCAAACCCAAAACCAGGACTAAAAACTAAACCAGGACTACTAAACCAGGACTAAACCAGGCAGGACTAAACCAGGACTAAACCAGGACTAAACTAGGACCAAACCAGGACTAAACAGGACTAAACCAGGACTAGGACCAAACCAGGACCAAACCAGGGACTAAACCAGGACCAAACCAGGACTAAACTAGGACTAAACCAGGACAAACCAGGACTAAACTAGGACTAAACCAGGACCAAACCAGGACTAAACTAGGACCAAACCAGGACCAAACCAGGACCAAACCAGGACTAAACCAGAACTAAACCAGAACTAAACCAGGACTAAACTAGGACCAAACCAGGACCAAACCAGGAACTAAACCAGAACTAAACCAGGACTAAAACAGGACTAAACCAGAACTAAACCAGGACTAAACCAGGACTAAAACAGAACCAAACCAGGACCAAACCAGGACTAAACTAGGACCAAACCAAGACTAAATCAGGACTAAATCAGCATCACATTGGAACCAAATGTACCATTACTAAACCAGGACTGAACCATTACTGAACCTGGACCAAACCGGGAACAAACCAGGAATGAACCAGGACTAAACCAGGACCAAACATACGAGGACTAAACCCAAACCAGGACTGAACCAAGACTACACAGAGACCAAATCAGAACTAAACCAGGACCACACAAGCCCCAAACCAGGACCAAACCAACGCTAAACCAGGACTAAACCAGGACTAAACAAAGACTAAAACAGGACTAAAACAAGACTAAACCAGGACTAAACCAGGATCAAACCAGAACCAAAATGTACCATTACTAAACTAGGACTAAACCAGGACCAACATATCGGGACTAAGCCCAAACCAGGACTGAACCAAGACTACACCAAGACCAAATCAGGACTAAACCAGGAACCAGGACTAAACCAGGATCAAACCAGGACCAAACCAGGACTTAACCAAGAGCAAATCAGGACAAAACCAGGACTAAAACAGGACTAAATCAGAACTAAACCAGGACTAAAACAGGACTAAAACAGGACTAAACCAGGACCAGACCAGGACTAAACCAGGACTAAACCAAGTCTTCATCAGGACTAAACCTTTAAGTGTCAATTTGTGACGAAAAAGTTGAAAAAAGAAACGTACAAAAATACAGGATGTAGCAGTGAAAGTACTTGGTGTTTCTGGATTACAGGTGAGATCTGTGGAGAGGCACCCACACTGACTCATCCACAGAAACAAGACGGTGTTGGAAGGTGAGGGAAAAGTTACACGGTGCAGCTTTAAGTGAAGGTAAAGTGCAGCTAGATGTAGAAGTGGAGCGGTGTTTTGGCAGGACTGGCTCTGGATCTCGCTCACGCTCGGCTTTCAGGAGAACTTGTGCGTTTCTTTGTGCCGCTTTTCGCTCCGACTTTAAAGCTGCTCTCTGCATTTCCGCGGCGACGGTTGCCTGGAGACGGGGATTTGCCGGGCCCCTTGGTTCATTCCCACACTGCGGCGCTCCGGCTCAAAGGAGCGCTCTCTTCTGGGGCCTTTTGATTGGCTCCCAGTGTGAAGTCGCTCCCCGCAGAGCAGTTTGGGTGGGCGACAGAGGACGAGAGGAGGAGGAGAGGAAGGAGGGATGAGAGAGAGCAGATGAGAGGAAGAGGAGAGGAAGGAGGAGGAGACGAAGGAGGAGAGAGAGAGTGGAGGAGAGGAAGGAGGAGGAGACGAAGGAGGAGAGGAAGGAGGCATGAAGAAGAGAGAGAGAGGAAGAGGAGAGGAAGGAGGAGGAGACGAAGGAGGAGAGGAAGGAGGCATGAGAGAGAGCAGAGGAGAGGAAGAGGAGAGGAAGGAGGAGGAGACGAAGGAGGAGAGAGAGAGTGGAGGAGAGGAGAAAGAGAGGAAGGAGAGATGAGAGAGAAAACAGGAGAGGAAGAGGAGGAGGAGAGAAGAAAGAAAGAGGAGAGGAAGGAGGGATGAGAGAGCGCGGAGGAGAGGAAGGAGAAGAGAAAGGAGGGATGAGAGAGTGGTGGAGAGGAGGAGGGGAGGAGGAAGGAGAGGAAGAGAGAGTGGAGGAGAAAGAAAGAGGGATGAGAGAGAGAGCAGAGGAGAGGAGGAGGAGAGGAAGGAGGGATGAGAGAGAGAGAGTGGAAGAAAGGAGGAGGAGAAAGAAAGAGGGATGAGAGAGAGCAGAGAGAGGAGGAGGAGAGGAAGGAGGGATGAGAGAGAGAGCAGAGGAGAGGAAGGAGGAGGAGACGAAGGAGGAGAGAGAGAGTGGAGGAGAGGAGAAAGGGAGGAAGGAGGGATGAGAGAGAGAGCAGGAGAGGAGGAGGAGGAGGAGAGAAAAAGAAAGAAAGAGGAGAGGAAGGAGGGATGAGAGAGCGCGGAGGAGAGGAAGGAGGAGAGGAAGGAGGGATGAGAGAGCAGAGAAAAGGAAGGAGGAAAGAGAGAGAGTGAGAGTGGTGGAGCGGAAGGAGGAGCAGACGAAGGAGGAGAGGAAGGAGGGATGAGAGCAGAGGAGAGGAAGAGGAGAGAAAGGAGGGATGAGAGAGAGGAGAGCAGGGATGAAAGAGTGAAAGTGGAGGAGGACAAAGAAAGAGGGATGAGAGAGAGCGAGCAGAAGAGAGGAGAAAGAGAGGAAGGAGGGATGAGAGAGAGAGGAGGACAAAGAAAGGGATGAGAGAGAGCAGAGGAGAGGAAGAGGAGGAGGAGAGAAAGAAAGGGGAGAAGAAGAAGGGATGAGAGACAGTGAGAGCAGAGGAGAGGAGGGATGAGAGAGAGTGAGAACGGAGGAGAGGAGAAGAGGAAGGAGAGTTGAGAGAGTGAGGAAGAGTGGAGGAGAGAAGCAGGAGAGCGGGATGAGAGAGAGTAAGAGCGAAGGAGAGGAATAGGAGAGGAAGAAGGGACAAGAGCGAGAGAAGAAGAGTGGACGAGAGGAAGAAGGAGGAAGAAGGGATTAGAGGGAGAGAGTGAGTGGAGGAGAGGAAGAAGGGGAGTGAGAGGAAAAAGAATGCGGGAGAGAGGAGAGGATGAAGAGAGGAGGGGAGGGACGGTGAGGAAAGAGGGAGAGAGAAGGGTGGAGGAAAGCGGAAGTCACATTTTGGATTGGAGAGGAGGAAAGACGTGAGTCACGAAAGAAGGGTGGAGGAGAGGAGGAGGAGGAAAGAGGAGAGGTGAGAAAGAGAAAAAGAGGAGGGAGGGAGGGAGAGGGAGGGAAGGGAGGTCACACTCGAAGGACGACAAATAAAGAAAAGAACACGTTTGCTTCCTCCAGTGAAGCCGGAGCTGGAATGTGATGAAGTAAACAAGTCGGAGAAATCCCAGAGTTTTTGTCCAAACGAGGCGGTGGAGCAGTGGTGTGTGGCGCCCTCCAACCACAGGGTAACAGCTCCGAGCGCTGACGCCACAAAACCGAACGAGAGCATGTGTTGAGATCCAACATGAACTGACAATCCTACAGTTAATGGGCGAACACAACACACTGAGCCACTGTCAAGAAAACAAATAATATGAGACAAACAGGAAAGAGAATGGAGTCTGGAATACAGCGGGTCCCACAAGAAGTGACATCATTTCACAGGTCAGTGTGTGTGGCCGAGCTTCATGGAGGCATCAGTGGAGGACAGCTTCTTCACGTGGAGCTTTAGTCCAAAAACACGGAGCAAACAACATCAGACGACAAAACTGGTGTCACTTTGAAAAGAGCCCACAGCCTCCCAAAGGCCACGACCAGTAATTCAGGTGATCAGTGAGTCGCCCCCTTTTACAATAAGATATAATTCATACCTTAAAATAAATCTTCACATCTAATAAATCAATAAAAATATAAACATCCATTTATGCAAATCCTCACCATTTCTCACAGAATATAAAAATATAGGTAACACTTTATAATAACTACACCTTATTTAGCCTTAATTAATAATGAACAAAGACTTCATTCATAATGATTCACGTTTAGTAACTACTTAATTACTTCCTTAATTAGCACTTGCACTTAATGTGCCTGTGCTGTAAATAGTTACTCATAATTATTTCATACTTAATTACCCATGAACTAACCATTTGAGCATTTATTAATCATTAGTAAACTATGAGAGAATGATTTACTAATAATGCAATACAATGATCATTCAGGCAGCTGTTCTCTGTTAGTTAAGTCTTTTTGAGAGCTTTTCTAAAGTGAAGATGAATTATGCTTTATTAAACATTTGTTAAGCGTGAATCATTATTAAGTAAGTCTTTGTTCATTATTAATTAAGCCTTTGTTCATTATTAATTAAGTCTTTGTTCATGCTTTATTGAGGCTAAGTAAGGTGTAGTTATTATAAAGTGTTACCAAAATATACATTTTTGTAAACCAAAGTCACCATGTTTCAAAGTTCCCACCCAAAAGCCATATAAACCGAGTGAAGTCTGTAGGGGAGCTTTTGGCAGACACCACCCAGAAGACTCCGCTGCCGCCACTCGCCGCCACTCGCCGCCATCGGTAAATTTGACACTTAGAACTCCACATTTATCCATTGTTGGTCCTCAAGACTTGTTAAGTACTCACTGCCTGTGCTTTACAGCGCGGCCGATCGACTCCAACGTGGTGCTCCTGACCTCACACAACCCACCACCAAACCCCCGACACACAACACTCACAAACAATCATTCACTTTTCCTTTTTAGCTTTTATAAATATCATAAAAATGTCCATACAACATATATATTTACATCACTTTATTCAAAGTGACAGGGACTCCACTGTCACAGTCAGTCATTTTGGCAATTCTTGTTGAAATAACCTCAAATTTTCACAGTATGTATAGTATGTATTAATAGAAGATCAAGGTTTTATATTTGATGTTGTATATATGTTTTATTTTTGTTCTGTTTTCAGGTTGAGCCGTTCACTCCCAAAGAGAAGTCATTTTGTGTCTTGAATCTGCTGCACACTCACTCAAGACTCAGCAGCTTCAATGCAACATTTGGAAAAACTTTACCAACTGGACTCTGTATTTCCAAACAAAATTTATTTAAAAAATGTAACAATGACCTCTACCCAAAAATATGACATAATGCTTTTATTTCTTTAAAACTGCACTGTGTAACTTTTGAGTTGGGGTCCGTCAGCTTCTTGTTTCCATGGATATCGCTGCTCTGCTTAAAATGTTCCACAGTGTTACATCAAATAGCTTTACCTTGTATTTTATTTTTCAATTACAGGTAGTTTTATAGCTCAAAAAAACAGACGTTCTGACTGTGACACAGCGAGGGGGAGTGTCAGTGATGTGTGGTCAGGTGAGGCAGGTGAGGCAGGTGAGACAGGTGAGGCAGGTGAGACAGGTGAGGCAGGTGAGATAGGTGAGGCAGGTGAGGCAGGTGAGGCAGGTGAGCAGGTGAGGCAGGTGAGGCAGGTGAGACAGGTGAGGCAGGTGAGACAGGTGAGAGGCAGGTGAGGCAGGTGAGGCAGGTGAGGCAGGTGAGGCAGGTGAGCAGGTGAGACAGGTGAGACAGGTGAGGCAGGTGAGCAGGTGAGGCAGGTGAGACAGGTGAGGCAGGTGAGGCAGGTGAGGCAGGTGAGACAGGTGAGGCAGGTGAGACAGGTGAGGCAGGTGAGGCAGGTGAGACAGGTGAGGCAGGTGAGACAGGTGAGGCAGGTGAGACAGGTGAGACAGGTGAGGCAGGTGAGACATCTCATCTCACCTCATCTTTAGTGCGGACGCTCCGGGTTCAAGATCCTGATTTGACATTTACATTTTTATCTTTATTTCATTCTCTCTTCCGTTTTGCGTGTAAACAAAATAATGCATTAAAACTCAATGTTTTATTAGTTAATGTTTTGTGTGTTTGTAAAAAAAAAAAAAAAAAAAGCAACTTAGAACACATTAACGTTTCTGAGCCTACACTTCCATCCTGAATTTCAGTGCCGGTGACGGTTCTGAAGATGCAGCAGCAGCGGAAACACTTTAACAAGATAAATATATTTTACTGTCTTGTCTTTAAAAAACAAACCCAAGAAGTTAAAGTGCATAAGCAGACGAAATGAACATCTGTGGTTTGCTGTGGCTACATTTCCACTCCCGAAAACCATCACTCCAACAATGCTCCGCTCGCAAGAAATGTCCCATAATGCAAAGCGCACAGAACCGGCCTTGAGAGAATAAAAGCTCCGAATAAGACGCGACTGGAGCTAAAAGTTTGAGCGAGACGAGGCTGCGCTCTACCACAGGCTTTTCAACGGATCAAAATAGAAAACTGAAGGAGGAAAACTGGAAGGTCTGAGTGGAGAGAGGGAACGAGGAGAGGGAGAGAAGGACGGACGCTCGGAGAAGAAAAGACTTTGAAGGACTTTTTAATTGTTTTCCCATGATGCTTTGAGGGGTCTGAGGGGGCTGCGTCGTCCCCGGCAACTTAAAGCCCTGGACATTTCTTCTTTTTTTTTTAAATAGTCTGACATCAGCGTGCTGGAATGTGATGGGGGTATGAGGGGCGGGGGGGGGGCAGGCTTAAAGGGGTTTGAAGAGACTAGGAGCTTACTGGAGCTGTTAAAGTGAAAAGTACTTCCTGATTAGTACAAAGTGATTAGTTTAGGGAATGTCTCGGAAAAAAAAAAGTTGGATGTAATTAAGTGGATTAAAGGTGCATTGTGTAACTTTTCTGGTGGATCAAATGTTGTTCTCCATGGAGATGTTGTTGTTTTGTCTAGAATGTTTCACAGTATGGTATTGAAAATGTCTATCTCCATGAAGAAGAAACCAGACCAAATTCCCGGTCAGATCTGTGAAGAGGCGATCCCACTCAGTCAGAATGTCTGTTTTTTTTTAGGTATTTTTGAGTTATAAAGCCACTTGTAATCAGTGTTTGAAGTAACGCGTTATAAAAGTAACGAATTACAGTAATGCGTTGCTTTTTGCTGTAACGCAGTAATGTAAGGCATTACAGGGGGAAAAAATAGTAATATTTTACTCAGTACAAATGTGAGTAACGCGCGTTACAAAGCTTTTTTACCCTGGATTGAAGTGGTGGGTTTTTCTTCATACAAATTCGCTAAAATCATCGCGATATCAGCAGTGGGGAAACACCGGAGACGCGGCCACGTAGACCTTCAGGTAACTGCGAGCGAAAGGACTGACCCAGAACTCTACGCTGTTTAGACCTGGTTTAGACCTGGGTCAGTTCTGGTTTAGACCTGGTTTAGACCTGGGTCAGTTCTGGTTTAGACCTGGTTTAGACCTGGGTCAGTTCTGGTTTAGACCTGGGTCAGTTCTGGTTTAGACCTGGGTCAGTTCTGGTTTTGACCTGGTTTAGACCTGGGTCAGTTCTGGTTTAGACCTGGGTCAGTTCTGGTTTAGACCTGGTTTACAGTCGTCCGAAGTGTTGTATGTCTGCAAGTTTTCTCCCCGACAAAATCCACAACGTCGACGAAACGTTCTGCACCAACAAAGTCTCCTGTGGTCGCACCCAAAAGGCAAAGGAAGATGCAAACCATCGCACAAAAAGTTGGACTTCTGGACACGCTGAAGGAAGGTAGAAGTTACGCGCTGTAGCAGAGTCTTACACCGGGTCTTGTACCCGCAAATAGTTGCTGAAATCAGGGCTGCGAGCCCACGCAGCAGGGTGTCCATACAGCACGATCAGGCGACAGCCGCTCTTACCTCCATGAGGTGCGGAGCAGAGCCGCTCCTTTCTGCTGTGGTCACCTTCGAGCCCGTCCTGACAGTGAGTCCTGTTTTAGTCCTAGTTCAGTTCTGGTTCAGTTCTGGTTTAGTCCTGGTTTAGACCTGGTTTAGTCCTGTTCAGTCCATATACGACACAAAAGTTCAGCCTCTTCGCAGTTATTTTGGTGAGAGTAACTTAAAGTAATCCAATAGTCGTGTAATGTCTTACATTTTAAATACAGTAATATTGTAATGTAACTAATTACTTTGACAGTAATAAGTCATAAATAACACATTACAGTTTTAAAGTAACTTGCCCAACAGTGCCTGTAATTTAATAAATGTAATGTAGAGCTGTTTAATGTCACACTGTGGAACATTCCAGGCAGTGCATGACATCTCCATAGAAACAAGCAGGTGATGGACCCTCAACAAAAAGTTACACAGTGTATTAATCCAATCCAATTTATTTCTGTAGCACATTTTAGTTTCCAAAGTGCTGCAGACAAATTAAAACAATAAAAGACAGTAAATCATAAATAAAAACAATACATAAAAAGTGTTACAATGCAAAGCTAAAAAAAAAGACACAGAACCACACGACTCAAGCGGGGTTAAAAGCCACAGAGTAAAAGTAAAAAGTGGGTCTGAAGTGCGTCTTTAAGGTGAAACACTTCAGGTAAATAGGAAAAAAAATAATACTGATAAAGATATTTTATGTATAAAATGCATGAAATGTAAAGTTTTTAATCATGTAATGTATATAATGTATGTAATGTAATGTATATAAATATGGTTTATATTTCATGATGCATTTTGTTGATATCCAATTATAAAAAAGTATTTGACTAAACTAGATTGGATTGAAAATTGGCATAAAAATTCTTTTGTAGTTTCTTGCCTTAAAGCTGAACAATTGTGCAAAATTAAAGGTGCACTATGTAACTTTTTGAAGGGAAGTCCACCTCTGACTTACCTCCATAAGGCCTATGGGCCTGGTCAAGCAGAAGTAAAGAGCAAGACCAAAAATTCAAGTTAATTCATCTGATATAAAAATGGATTGAACAGATACATATGTACTCTAGTTTATGAAACTGTTGACCTTTTTTCTGTACCATTTTTGGTTCTAAAGTTCCATATGTTTTAAACAGACCATGTATGAAACATGGAACAAAAATTATTTCCCAAATTTCAAAGACCTGCAAATCATGTCAATAAATGGATGTATTTCATCATATCTTGTGTTATTCCATCTTTGAACTGTTGATGAAGGTAAAGGAAAAAAAAAAAAAAAAAAAGTATTTAAAAAGATAAAAAATTTGCTTTGAAGGACTGACATATTATATAGAAATAGTTTCCTTTCATTTTGAAGTAATATTAAAGTATTCAGAAGAAAAAAGTTGACAAATGATGTAAAATCCTGCACCTTCTACTTGTTTGCACAATTTTCCCTCCGTTACTTTTCCCTCCGTTACCATGACCTTTCTTAATAAAAAATCTCATGAGTCAAAAAGTAAGAGGTTTTTCAACCTAATCTTGTACCATATGGTAGAAAACTATATGAAGCAAATATTCAAACCAGTTTGTTAAGGATATGGAAGTGAGAACCAAGAGTTATCACTGTTTGGATTTATTGCCCAAAAAGTGCTGCATATTTCATTCCATCCGTTACCGACATGAGATTTTTAAATTTGTTGTCAACAACTTGAAAGAATCTCACAGGTTTAACTTGACCCTGTTGGAGTGTAACTCTTTCCTACATTCTGATACTTTACTTAGTTCAATAGTCCCTCTAGTCCCTCTCTGAATAAGAGACATTTGAATGTAAAATCTGCCCCCGTTTCCCTCCGTTACCACTTGACCGGACCCATATTCATACGTCATAAGAACATACAGACTTTGTTGTTGTTCTTGAGGTGATAAGAGCTAGTAAGATAGTTTGGGCTCTGCCATTTCTGATATTTCAAAAGATGTTTTGCTGCTGCTCTGCCCCGCCCCCTCGCTCTGCCCCGCCCCCTCGCTCTGCCCCGCCCTCTCGCTCTGCCTTTTGACTTTCACAAACTTGTCACGGAGATTACGGCAGACTTTCTACACTCATTTTCGACCACACCTGAAATGTCTGCGATCTCCCTCCATGAATGACTTTATCGTCACTTGTGTCGTACAGATGTTTGTATTTTCTCACCATTTCCTCCAGCTGTGACTCAAAACCATCCTTTGCACCGGTGAGGAAGCAGATAAACCACACCTACATAAATAACCAATCAGAGCGAAGGTGAGGGACAGCGCTGCCGAACTGCCGAGCAAAGATCTGCTCAGCTGAGGTGTTGAGAACAAGCCACAAGAACTGCACAGCAGGAGCTGGACCAACAACATGACGTCATTTTGTTCAGCCAGCCCTGGTCCAACAACAGGTCTTCATATAAACAGGCCTACAGAAATGTAATTGCTTATTGTCTGAATTGTTCCACAGTACGGCATTTCACTTGTCTCTCTCTACAAAGACAAGCCATTGATACCACTAGACCAAGTTATAGGTCATATCTGTGGGGAGGCAAGCCTGCTGCACAAACATACAGTACTTCATTAATCCAGCCCTGGAATGGCCCATCTCTACTGAAATAAAAGTAAAAGGAGCTGCTCACTTGAATACTTCCACATTATGACATCACAAGGTGGAACGGAGCTCAAACATGTGTGAATGAAACAAAACACAAGTCCAGGTCTGTTTTTGAGGAGGGAACAGTATCATATAGGCCAAATGCAAGTTTTTGAAGTTATGATTTTGAGATATAAACACAAATTGAATAAATGCAACAAGACACGTTTAATTCTACACTGTGGAACATTTCAGGAAAGGCGTCTCCATGGACACAAGCAGATGACAGAAAAGTAAGTAGCTTTAAAACAAAAGTGTGCACTTGCCTAGAGTGGTTAAGCAGAAACTAAACAACACATAAACATAGATTTAGATTTAAACAAGTGTTTCACTGGCCACATTTACATGATTTATTTATTTTTTATTTATTTATTTTAATTACAAATTAAATAGTTTGGAATTAAAATATTTACAATATATTTACATATAGTTTACATGGAAATAATAATTCTGAATTGAAGTTTACACATTAAATTGTCTTTATTTAATTCTGCTCAGCGTCTGGGGGTGAGGAAGGTTCTGATTGGACAGAGACACCAACGTATTTACATCGACAGGAAGAAAACACACACTTCAGCTGCTACCGGCTTTTCTGTCATCTCGGTTTGTCTTTACTCCACGGACACAAACATGATCCAAACTTTTTTCCGCAGTGGTTCTGATGGTGATTTCGCAGCAGATAGAGAATTCCATCATCACACTTTACGTCTGTGAGCTGAGGAGGAGAAGGGAAGAGTGTCGGAGAAGGAGGAAGAAGACAAAGTGAGTGTGAGGCTGCTCTACCTCAGCCCACTCCCACATCCCGCTCACAAATCCAAAGAGACGTGGATCAAAGTCCCAAGCCAGGACTGGTGGAGCCGGATTGTCCAGATCGCATCAGAACAGTGACACAACGAACATGAACTGAACCACCGACATTATTTTTAAGAAGAATAAACGTGAAACATGATTGAGGAAGACATTACTGCAGCTTTAATATCAGAATAAACCAAACACTTACTTTGGAATTAAGTTTAGTTCCGAATAATCCAGTATTCACATGGTCTTTTTAAAGTGGAATAAATTTTTATTCAGAATGAAAGCTCTCATGTAAATGTGGTAATTATCTCACCAAGAAATATCTGACTTTCAATTGTAATTATTTTCATTTGTAATTTTTAACTTTTTGTTTTAACTTTTTATTTTAACTTTTACACTCTTCACGTGATCATCCGTGTGTTTTTTAAACAATTTTTCCGCTGATATTAAACGTTACCTTAAGCAACAGTCGGCGAAACGAAACATTTCAGAAACAATAAAAAAATCAATTTGATATCTGACATTTTCGATTGTCTTTTTACCGCCGTTTAACGAAGCTAGCTGCTAATTACCGCCACTGTACTTTTCTAATTCCACCCCCCTCTCCCTCTCCATCTCTCCATCCCTCCTTTTACATCCTACCGCCATCTGTTTGTCCCCGTCTGACAATCTCACATCCAAGTCACCGATAATTTTTTTTTATTTGATTCGAAATTACAAATTGCCGTTCGTTTCCAGGGGGAGTGTTTTTAGACAAGCGAGCGTCTCTGGCTGTGAATCCTGTCCCCCCGCCATGACAAAGATATCATGTGGCGCTTCTTTAAACACGCGCCTGACACGTAGCACTTAGGCGCTCACTCATGTACTGCGCGCCGCTTAGCAGGAATAATTGGGGAAAATTTGAACGCAGATTCGGGGAGGACAAAAGCTGCCAGACGATCTTTGTGCGCTAATAAAAACGAGACAGTTGGGTATTGTCTTTGGACGTGTCACTCAGCGCAGACAGAAACTCGGGAAAAACGTGAAGAAGAGACTTTGTTTAATAATGCGCGGTACACATTTGCATCCGGGGACAATACGGAGGGAGCGCTTGATGAGTGGCACGGGGTGATTAGTGCGGGAGGAGACGAGCGGTGACAGGAAAGAGGTGATGGAAAAGTGAATCTAATATAACATTATTTATTAGTCTTAATTAAAATGTTAAGTCAGTTTGCGCCTGGTAGTTTGACACGTTGACATTCAGGGGGGTTCCGGGCGACATTTTTGAGGACTTTTTCCGCATCGTTTTAAATTGTTCATCACCACGGCAACGATCCTGAACCCATGGAACATTTGGGGACTCTTTCACGTTGTTTCAAATTGTTAATTACTACGGCAACGATCCTGGAACATTTTGGGGACGCTTTCACATTGTCTTAAATTGTTCATCGCTACGGCAACTATCCTGGACCCACGGAACATTTTGGGAACACTTTCAAACTGTTCTAAATAGTTCATCGCTACGGCAACTATCGTAGCAATTAACATTTTCGGACTCTTTCACATTGTTCTAAATTTGTTAATCGTTATGGCAACAATCCTGGACCCATGGAACATTTTGGGGACGCTTTCACATTGCTCAAAATTTTCAATCGCTATGGCAACTATTCTGGACCCATGGAACATTCTGGAGAATCTTTCACATTGTTCTGAATTTGTGAATCGCTATGGCAACAATCCTGCACCCATGGAACATTTTAGGGACTTTTTCATGTTGTTAATCACTACGGCAACTATCCTGGAACATTTTGGGGATGCTTTCACATTGTCTTAAATTGTTCATCACTACGGCAACTATCCTGGAACATTTTGGGGACGCTTTCACATTGTCTTAAATTGTTCATCACTACGGCAACTGTTCTAGACCCATGAAACATTTTTGGACTCTTTCACGTTGTTTTAAATTGTTAATCGTTACGGCAGCGATCCTGCACCCATGGGACATTTTGGAGACTTTTTCCACATTGTTTTAAATTATTCATCGTTGTTTTAGATTGTTCAACAATCCTGAACCCATGGAACATTTGGGGACACTTCCACATTGTCTTAAATTGTTCATCGCTACGGCAACTATCCTGGAACATTTTGGGGACGCTTTCACATTGTCTTAAAATTGTTCAATGCTACGGCAACTATCTGGAACATTTTGGGGACACTTTCACGTTGTCTTAAAATTGTTTACGGCAACTATTGGAACATTTTGGGGACACTTTCACGTTGTCTTAAAATTGTTCATCGCTACGGCAACTATCCTGGACCCATCGAACATTTTGGGGACTTTTTACACATTGTTTTAAATTTGTTTTAAGTTGTTCATCGCTACAGCAACTATCCTGGACCCATGGAACATTTTGGGAACACTTTCAAACTGTTCTAAATAGTTCATCGCTACGGCAACTATCGTAGCAATTAACATTTTCGGACTCTTTCACATTGTTCTAAATTTGTTAATCGTTATGGCAACAATCCTGGACCCATGGAACATTTTGGGGACGCTTTCACATTGCTCAAAATTTTCAATCGCTATGGCAACTATTCTGGACCCACGGAACATTCTGGAGAATCTTTCACATTGTTCTGAATTTGTGAATCGCTATGGCAACAATCCTGCACCCATGGAACATTTTAGGGACTTTTTCATTGTTTTCATGTTAATTGTTAATCACTACGGCAACTATCCTGGAACATTTTGGGGATGCTTTCACATTGTCTTAAATTGTTCATCACTACGGCAACTATCCTGGAACATTTTGGGGATGCTTTCACGTTGTTTTAAATTGTTAATCGTTACGGCAGCGATCCTGCACCCATGGGACATTTTGGAGACTTTTTCACATTGTTTTAAATTATTCATCGTTGTTTTAGAATGTTCAACAATCCTGAACCCATGGAACATTTGGGGACACTTCCACATTGTCTTAAATTGTTCACCGCTACGGCAACTATCCTGGAACATTTTGGGGACGCTTTCACA
The DNA here is from genome assembly GCF_026225935.1 of Boleophthalmus pectinirostris. NCBI lineage: Eukaryota > Metazoa > Chordata > Actinopteri > Gobiiformes > Gobiidae > Boleophthalmus > Boleophthalmus pectinirostris. The sequence continues at coordinate 3,586,335 of NW_026571473.1, read as the reverse complement.
TTGTGTTAAAATTGTTCACCGCTACGGCAACTATCCTGGAACATTTTGGGGACGCTTTCACGTTGTCTTAAAATTGTTCATCGCTACGGCAACTATCCTGGACCCATGGAACATTTTGGGAACGCTTTCAAACTGTTCTAAATAGTTAATAGCTATGGCAACTATCTGTAGCGATTAACATTTTCGGACTCTTTCACATTGTTCTAAATTTTCTATCGCTATGGCAACAATCCTGCACCCACATGGAACATTTTGAGACTCTTTCACATTGTTTTAATCGCTACGACAACTGTCCTGGACCCATGGAACATTTTGGGGACTCTTTCACATTGTTTTATATTGTTAATCACTATGGGAACTATCCTGGACCCATGGAACATTTTGGGACTAGCGTTTTATATTGTTAATTGCTTGGCAACTCATCTTCTTCATTTTCATCACAGTAAATCTTCATAGAGATTTACAGTGGAACATTTTGGGGACTTCTCACATTGTTATACATTTTCAGTTGGTCCGTGTTCAACTGATAGAGCATCCAGCTTTCACAAAGGTCACATTTTGTAGAATTCTTTTCTATTTTCAAAACTTTAAAAACATTTCCTCAAAGCACCTAAAAGTGATCTTTGTCAGACTTAGCCTAGCCCTGCTCTGAGCCACTCTAGCTCTGCTCCAGCAGCTCTCGCTCTGATTGGTCCAAACGCTCTACGCCGTGCACGGTACAGATGTCACATGGGTGGGAGGAGCTCGACCGGATTGAGGAAGTAAATGCAGAAGAGAGAATTATTTTTGGGCACATGTGCCAATGAGCACAGACCACTGAAAACAACACGATGCATCTTGGATTCATCTTCCAGATTTTATTATTAGAGTATGGTAGAGACCCTTCCTTTGTCAGCTTGATTTCTGTTGTGTTCTTAAGCAAGACACCTCCCCTCAAATCAAATCAAATGAACAACTTTTTGATTGTTAATCACCATGGTAACGATCCAGAACCCATGGATAAGAGCTATGGTAACATCACCGGTTTAGTTGGTAAAAATCTTTGCGCTCTATAACTTAAAGGCTGATTCCTGTTGTGTCCTTAAGCAAAACACCTCAGATAATCTATACATTCATTCAATATTTAAATAATTGGTACTAATTAGTTTGATTGGGCCTGTTGTAAAAAAAAAAACAAAAAAAACACACCTGCACCTGTCCATAGGCAAATTCTCAGGAGGCCAATAAAGTCAGTTGATGTAAAGATTTATTATGTAACTTTTCTGGTGGATATACTAAGGCAAGGAAAGATATCATTTACTGTTCTATAGGAGTCATTAAACATGCCTGTCTCCATGGATACAAGCAGCTGACAAACCAGGCCACGTTACATTTCAGATCTGTGGAGAGGCGAGTCCACTCATAATAAGTACATTTTTCTTTTCTCCTTTTCCTCAATCAAAACACTTGCTATGAAATAAAAGCAGGATATCAGGACTGAGGACCTATCAGTGTTCTTAAATATGAAGGAAAGAATATTTTAATTCAGTTTAAATTGTCAATTGCTATGAGTCTGAAACTCATGGAGAACACAACTAAGCCTTCTTCTTCCTTATAGTCATGTTAACCACTCTGTCAGGGCGCATACAAAGCCACTATCTGATAAATTTCAACGTTCAACTCCTAAAATGAACTCTCAAACTAATGAAATTAAATCAAACAAATACAAACTTTGAAAATCAAAACATTAAAGCTACTATATTACGCAAAACTGACTCTTGTGAGCAGCTTTTAGCCAAGTTATAATGTTGTTCCCTCTTCAAAAACAGACCTGGAGTTGTGTTTTGTTTCATTCACACATGTTTGAGTAATCCTGTATTATTAGTCTGTCTATATCTCTGAAGCTAAAAACGCTCTGTTCCACCTTGTGATGACACGAAGCAATAGTTTAAGTTAACTGCTCCTTTTACCTTTTCTTAAGTACATATTGGCAATTCCAGGGCCAAAATCATCCAAACGATTCTACTGAAGGTGCATGGAGTTTAAAAACACAATGGAGCACATCACCGAACTTCAGTTTGAGCGAATAACTCAGTCTAAATCTGCAGGGTTTGTTTGTTTAACATGTGTGAATGAAACAACTCCAGGTCTGTTTGTGATGAGGAAACAACACTAGAACCAGTGTTGGGAAGTTTACTTTTAAAATGTAATCCCCTACAGATTACAGATTACATACTCCAAAATGTAGTTTGTAACGTAATCCATTAAATTACTTAAAGTGAGTAACGTAATCTGAATACTTTGGATTACTTGATTTTCTATAGAGCTGCAAAGATGAGGAAATCTTCACATAAGAAGTTTTGTCTGCTAAAAGAAAATAAAAAGCCCAGACTTTACTGAACCAAATTAAAAATATTATTGATAGAAGACGAAGAGACATGTCCACACAGCATCGTTTAGTCCTGTTAAATCCTGGTTTAGACCTGGTTTAGATCTAGTTTAGACCTGGTTTACACCTAGTTTAGATCTGGTTTTAGACCTCGTTAGTTCTAGTTTAGATCTAGTTTAGATCTGGTTTAGATCTAGTTTAGACCTGGTTTTAGACCTGGTTAGATCTGGTTTAGACCTGGTTAGATCTAGTTTAGATCTGGTTTAGATCTGGTTTAGATCTAGTTTAGACCTGGTTTAGATCTAGTTTAGACCTGGTTAGATCTAGTTTAGACCTGGTTTAGATCTAGTTTAGACCTGGTTTTAGTCCTGGTGTAGACCTGGGTTCAGTCCTGTTTCAATCCTGAATTAGTCCTGGTTTAGACTTGGTTAAAAAAAAAAAGAAGGGATATAGTCCAAAATATGAAAACAGGAAAATACCAACATGTAATCCATTTATTTCATCAAAGTAACTGTAATCCAGTTACCACTCACTGAAACAGTAACTGTAACTGAATACAGTTACTCATAATTTGTACTCTGATTACGTAACTCTGGTACATGTAATCTGTTACTCCCCAACACTGACTAGAACACAGAATAAATCTGAAAATATCGTATATATAAAACTGCTTTAATAACAAAAGTTAGATTCTGGTTTTACGGGCACGAAGCAAATCAAGGCAAAGCTTCGGTCCCGGCCTGAACTGTCTTTGTGAATAGACTCTTAGCTCATGTTGTTGCATTGTGCGAGCTATAGACAGCGTGGATGCATGTATGCTCACAACGCAGCGTACCCGAGCCCGAGGGAGGTCATCCGGCTTTATCTCCGCTCCTCTGTAGCCACGTCCGAGCTACGACCGTTAAAAAACTCGGCGAGAGCTTCAATGTCAAGTAGCAATGGAATAAAAGATCGTACAAATGCGCCTCGGATCAATATTTATCTCCAAAATTGATTTCCTGTGCACTTGTTTAAATGGTGAGATGCATCCCCTCTTTTAACCCAAGTCCTATAGGTCACGCTGTGTTTTTATTTTCATATATTTGCGCTGAAAATCCAGATTTGAAAAGCTGCGAAGGTCACTTTTGGACGATTGATTTGCGCGGTTGAAAGTTGTGTTGGTGTTTTGTTTGTGATGTGTATTGATTGGTGGTTCCTGGTGCAGTCAGAATGTAGTACAGCTTTTTTTTTTTTTTAAAGTTGTTTTTGGGTGATTTAAAGTCCATTCTTGAAAACGCACTTTTCTTTTCCACAAAGTAAACAGTTATATTTCTGCTGAAACTGTTATGTGGACAACCTTTGACCTCTGTTGACATTTGACTATAGATACAAGCATCAGATGGAAGTGTGAGTTTTCTTAAGCACTTGGGTAAGGCACAGGTTAAAGGTGCATTGTGTAACTTTTCTAGTGGAGGGTCCATGAGTTTCTTCGTGAGATCTTATTGCTTTGTCTGGAATTTTACAGTTTTACAGTATGGTATTAAACTTTTCTATCTTCATGGAGACCAAACCAGACCAAGTACCCGTTCTTCTATGTATTTTTGAGCTATAAAACCACTTTTAATTGAATAAATGTAAGGTAGAGCTGTTTAATGTCACACTATGGAACATTCTAGGCAGAGCAATGACAAGAACAATCATGAAATGTAGCTTCAAGACTTTCTTTCTTCAGTTTTTATTATAGATCTGTGATGAACTGGCATAAAGTTTGTCTGCCTGAGTAATGTGTAAAGACACTGTTGTATAGACAGTGTATGCAAACAGTCAAGTCACGTTCTTTCACCCTTTTATTGTTTATGTGTGTACGGACTCACCCACCAAACTACAACTAGCCACTTAAACGAACACACAGTCTATGCAGTGTTCATATATGGTAATCTTATAGTGTTTAAAATGCACAATAATCACATTTGACTTCACTGTCTCCCACATCACTCTCCACTAAGTTTTAAAACTCCAAAACTCCAGACACCTTCACTAGAATCATTTGGATCATTTCAACCATGGAAGGTGGAATAGAGCATTTTAAGATTTGGACATGCAATCCAATCTACCTTTATTTGTACAGCACATTTTAAAAACACAAAGTCTCCAAAGTGCTGCACAGAGTAGGCACAACATAAATGAACACATTCTGTGAAATAAAGCATACAATAACTAAGCAAGTTAATAAATGTCCAAACATGGACGCAGCATTGAGCATCTGGAGATTTTAAAGTTCCTCTCGTACCGGAGCCAGAACATGAACAACTTACTTGTTTTAAAGAGGAGATTGAGAAGGAGAAGGACGAGGTTTTTGGCCGTGGTGTTTTGTGGGACAGTGGCAGGAACGTCCGTTGAAAGGAACATGTGGATGTGGAGACGGAGCCAAGAGTGGTGAGTGGTGATGTGCTTCACTTCAGTGACATGGAGTTCATTAACAATTTTCGCCTACTTCAGCGCAGAATAGTGACGTTTGTGTCTTGTTGATAACGTGTAGGTGGATGAATGCACTTTGACCGTTCACATTGAAGTCACATGTCAAAAGATCAGATATGTATCAGTTTCAGGAGCACATATCCAAGTGTCCTGGGTCACATTTAAAAAAATCGGATCTCTGTCGTTCAGACTGTCAGTAAAAGATCAGATACAGGTCACATAGGGGCCAAAAAATTTGATTTTTCTAATAGCCTTTTCTAATCACTAATCACTAATCAGCGACGCACAGCGACGCACAGCGACGCACAGCGACGCACAGCGACGCACAGCGACGCACAGCGACGCACAGCGACGCACAGCGACGCACAGCGACGCACAGCGACGCACAGCGACGCACAGCGACAGTCCAACCACCCGGTTAGATGTGGAAGAGGAATGACCTGAAAAACTGAGTGTATTGTTTTGTATTTTATGTGTTATATCTATCTATATATATTATATATGTATATATAAAACAATGTTGAGAGTTATTGTGAATAAGTTGAATAAAGTTTCACTTATGTTTGTTTCACTAAATGCACCTTATAATCCATCTTATAATGCGCCTTATGTATGAAAATAGACGAGAGAATTCAACATTACTGATATTGCACCTTATAGTCTGAAAAGTACGGCACGTTTCTGAGGAGGTAACAACATTATAACGTGACTTAAAGCTCCCAAGAGTCAATTTTGCGCCATATAGGAGCTTTTAAAGACAAACGCACACACACAGTCTATGCATTGAACGTATATGGTAATCTTATAGTGTATCAAACGCACTATAGTCACATTTGATTAGGGGGGTGTGTGTTGAGTGGCCCCTCTCTCCCCCTTCCTCCCTCCCTCTCTCCCTCTTCTAACTGCTGTTTTGACACCCATCACGACCAGCCTCACCCATCTCCCGTCTCCCAGCCCGCGCCTCACATTTCGGGGGCTCTGATAAATTGTCGGGAGGAGGGGGGGGGTAGGACAGGACTTGTATGTTTGGACTCCACCAAATTCTGCTTTTAGCTTCAGTCACTTTTTTTTTTTTTTTTCTTATTTTATTTTCTGTCTTCTTCATCACTCGCTCGCTCACCACTTTTCAATCGTGGAGACATGCATTAAAAAGCGAGTGAAGGGGAGAGGCACCGTTTTGAAAGATACGAATTTTACATTTGAATATGAATGAATGTGAGGGTTGGTGTTTTGCTTTGCTGTGAACGTTTTTTTTTTTTTCCTTTCGCTATTTTTTTTCTTTTCCTAACAGCGGGACATTTTGAGGCTATCACGAGAAGCCAAAGACAGCGCCGATGCTGTTGTCAAACCAAGTATTTATTTCAGAGCCATGGCTGTAATCTTTGTCAAAACCCTGATGGAAAGACATGACAGGGCATTAAAAAAAGAGAAGAAAAAACGTGTGCGCGCGTTTCAAAACATCAACAAATAAAATGGAAGAAAAGTGCAATTTGACGGGGTAATTTGCATGTTTTTCGTGAGTGGTGAGTGGTGGAGTGACCCCAAACCACAGAGCTGTTGAACTTCGTGGGCAGGTCAGAAAACAATATTATAATTTAAGGGGAGAGTGACATTTGCCATTCAAATGTGCCCCGTTACCGAACAGAGGAGCGGAGAAAAACAAACGGCGGCGCAGCGTGACGCCTCAAGTGTGCGCTCACAGGTAAATGTACACCTGGAGCTCAGCGCGGGGCGAGGGACGACCAGAAAAACAAGGAAAATGTTAAATATAGGCACGTTTTATTGCTGTAATATGTGTTTACAAAAATACCTGTGGACAAGCGCTGAATGACTTTAGAAATTCATTCTGTAACTTTTCCGATGGAGGATCTGACACCTGCTCGTCTCCATGGAGATGTTGCTGTTTGGAATGTTCCACCATATGACATTATTAGCAGGTAAAATCTGTGGAGAGGCGAGTTCGCTCACAGTGAGAATGCATGTTTTTAATTGTTCTTTCTTTTTTTCCCACTAAAAACATCTTCAGTGGAATGAATGCAAGACAGATGAATTTAATGCCATACTAAGGAACATTCTAGCCTGATTCATCTGCCGGTTTCACTTTGTAGAAACCGTCCGTTAGAATTTGTTCACTCAACGGTAGGTGGATACTTTTTTCATTCAACCAGTCAGCGTTGGGGAGTAACAGATTACATGTACCGGAGTTACGTAATCAGAGTACAAATTATGAGTAACTGTATTCAGTTACAGTTACTGTTTCAGTGAGTGGTAATTGGATTACAGTTACTTTGTTGAAATAAATGGATTACATGTTGGTATTTTCCTGTTTTCACATTTTGGGCTATACCCCCCCCCTTTTTTTTTTTTTTTTTTTTTCCCCCTTGGTAATTCTACTCATTGCCAGAAACTAAACCAGGTCTAAACTAGGACTAAAACCAGATCTAAACTAGATCTATACCAGGTCTAAACCAGGTCTAAAACCAGATCTAAAACCAGATCTAAAACCAGGTCTAAACAGGACTAAACCAGGATTTAGCAGGATTTAACAGGACTAAACCATGCTGCGGGGACATGTCTCCTCGTCTTCTATCAATAATATTTTTAATTTGGTTCAGTAAAGACTGGGGTTTTGATTGTCTTTTAGCTGATAAAACATCTTATGTTACGATATTCTAGTCTTTGCTACTCTAAAGCAAATCAAGTAATCCAAAGTATTCAGATTACATTACTCACTTTAAGTAATTTAATGGATTCTGTTACAAACTACATTTTGAGGTATGTAATCTGTAATGTGTAGGGGAATACATTTTAAAAGTCACCTTCCCAACACTGGTAATGCACGGCTAACGGGACTAACTGTTAAACCGCAGAGCTTTTGATCTATTAATCTTTTCCCAAATCTCGAAGGAAGAAGGACAATAACGTCTTTCCTCTTGATAAAATTCACCAAACATTCTCTTTGTTCCAGCTTTAAATCCTCGATCTCTGGAATTGTTGCCAACACCGAATGTGTGGCTCTTCGCTCATTGGCTGGTGCCCGAACTCGCAATACCAAGGTTATTGTAAACCGTCTAGTGTATTCTGATTCCTGATCTAGTCGCTGGAGAGAAATGAAATAGAGCGAAGGCACGAGGTGGCGCCAGCCTGACTAGGAACATTCCACATGACCACACCAACTTGAAAATGCCCAATCACGTCTGAACTCGGAAGTCTTGTTGGATACTGGGTACTGGAACGAGAGATCTATGGGCATATTGAGTGTTGGTGGCAGCGGCTTTAGTGCGTACTGTTGTTGTGTCCTCAGGCAAGACTCTTCCTAGCCTCCGGTGTCCATGAGCAGCAGTGGCCCAGCTGGTAGAGTGCTTGCCCTCTGATCTGAACGTCAGCGGTTCAAATGCTGCTTCCGTTGTGGATTTGTAGACATTGTTGGTAGAGCGGTCAGACCTCTTGGTAAGTAGGTTGAGTGTCCTCGGGCAAGACACTTCACCCACATCACCCCAGTGTCTGTGTACAGGGGTGTATGACTGAGAGTGAGTTTGTGAGAGAGTGAGACAACTGATGGAAACTGGACGATGCGACAATCCGGCGTGATTACAGTAAGACTAGTGACCCAAATCCGATTTTTTTTCACCCCTATGCTCCTGTATTTGATCTTTTAATGACAGTCTGAACGACAGATCCAGTTTTATCAAATGCGACCCAGGCCTCTTGAACATGTGCTCCTAAAACCGATACATATCTGAACTTTGGACATGCGACTTCAGCCTGAATGGCCAAGGTCACATTCATTCGACCTACACATTAAAAATGTACACAAACATTCTTCTCGTCATACAAAAAATTGTGTCTGAACTTCATGTCAGTGAAGCACAGATCAATCCCACCACTCTGCGACTTCACACCCACACGTTCCTTTCTACGGACGTTGCTGCCACTGCCCCACAAGAACCTCCTCCTTCTCCTTCTCAATCTCCTCCTTAAAACAAATAAGCTGAACATGTTCTGGTTCTGGTTCGACAGCAGCTTTAAAATGTCCAGGTGCTCAATGCTGCGTCCATGTTTAGGCAACTTCTGTAAACGCTAAGCACACTTTTGGGACGTTTAATGTTCACACTGGAGATCACATATAAGTCACATTTAATTGGAAATGTGAACGACATCGCAAAAAAATCTGATTCTGACAAAAAAATTTGACTTGAGCATTGAGCCCTGCAATCTGACCGTAGCCTATTTGTTTCATGTAGTGTCGTCACGATGCAAAAAAATTCAAACTCAATTTCGATACTAAAGGATGAACTGTATACTTAACATAGATTCTGATACTAATAAATAATAAAAATACTCTTTGAGTTAGTAGACTATGTGATGCTCTTCTACATGTCCTGATACAGCTCAACATCATTCTGAAGACATTCCATATTGTGAATGTGACTTTTTTAGTATCGATACCTGCTCAAATTATTATCTAGTTTTGAAACTAGTTTTAGTATCAATTAGTGCCTGATAGGGATGTAACAATAACAGAAATATCGTGATATTGTATCATCAAAAGTCTCACAAAAATATCGTGGCCTCGCACAAGATATCAAATCACAAGTTCCCTTAAATGCAAGTTTTATAGTCGCAACAGCTTTTAAACATCAGGAACTACATATCCCATGATTCATTTCAGTTCAGACAACATAAAGAGATATGTTTTTGACTTGAATTCTTGGGATTATGACGGTAATAATTCACATCAAAATCTTGTCAAGGTGTTTTAAAAGCATAAAAGTGTCTCATCTACAATTATATGAGCCTCTCCAAAATATCGTGATAATATCGTACCGAGATTTGGATATCGTTACATCCCTATTGCCTGATTGTCGATAGTTTTGTCAATCCTAGTCTCGTGTATGCACATTAAGATACTCTCCTCAGCTCTTCTTCAAAACAGCCACCTGAGTTGTAATCACAGACTCTCCTTTAGTTTAAGTCCATTTCTTTGATCCAAAAACATTCTCAAAGTAAACTTCTGACAGGCTCCACCATCCTCAAACTCCCTCTCCCTCTCTCAGACTCTCGCGCTGGCGTCTCCACCACTTTATTTTGGTCTCATGTTTTTCTCCCGAAGCAGCGGCGGCGGCAGAGGCAGAGGCAGTGGCAGTGGCAGTTTAGCCGGAGCATGGATGTTTGTCAGGGACACTAGTCTTGCTGACATCCTGTCCATCTGTGCTCCCGGCGATGGAGGACAAAATAAGCTCCTCTCCTCCCCCTCTTTCTCCCCCTCTCTCCATCTCTCACTCAAACCTCTCCATTAGAAACCCCGGGTGTCAGAATCCACTCTGGCTTTGATTAATTGGCGCCTGATCGCTGCTTTAGCCGCTCCCCGCTAATTTGGCTCTCGCTGGTTTAGGTTTGCGCGTTTTCTCTCCCCCTTTTGCCGTAATTGCTCGGTATTTGTTGCTAATAGGATAATAATTGTAGCAGGTGCAGATAGTTGGGTGGTTATCACGGCTGTCTGTAGAGGAGAGATGCGTTCTGGAGCTGTGCCAGGGACGCCCGCTGCTCCCGTCCCCGATGTGAAAACACTCTTTGGGGGGGGGGAAGTGGCGAGGAGCGTAGGGGGGTGTGGTTTTGAGCGCGGCGTGGAGCTGGGGACTCTAAATAGGCCTCTACATGTCCAAAACCATTCGAGGGAGTCAGGCTGAAAAAGTGGGAGTTTGGTTTAGATGAAACTTTGAGGAGAAGCAGTGATGCTACAGCGCTCAAGTGATCACATCTGTCTGGAGGAATACAATAAAGAAAGATGAAGATGGTACAAATATGACTGAGAGAGGAGAGAGTGTGCGCAAAGTCATTCAAGAGCAAAACGGAGCCTTACATCAAAAATAACCAGTGTTGGGAAGGTGACTTTTAAAATGTAATCCCCTACAGATTACAGATTACATACCTCAAAATGTAGTTTGTAACAGAATCCATTAAATTACTTAAAGTGAGTAATGTAATCTGAATACTTTGGATTACTTGATTTGTTGTAGAGAAGCAAAGACGAGGAAATCTTAACATAAGATGTTTTATCTGCTAAAAGAAAATAAAAAGCCCAAACTTTACTGAACCAAATTAAAAATATTATTGATAGAAGAGAAGGAGACACGTCCACGCAGCATGGTTTAGTCCTGGTTTAGTCCTGGTTTAGACCTGGTTTAGTCCTGGTTTAGTCCTGGTTTAGTCCTGGTTTAGTCCTGGTTTAGTCCTGGTTTAGTCCTGGTTTAGACCTGGTTTAGTCCTGGTTTAGACCTGGTTTAGACTGGTTTAGACCTGGTTTAGACCTGGTTTAGTCCTGGTTTAGTCCTGGTTTAGTCCTGGTTTAGTAGACCTGGTTTAGTCCTGGTTTAGTCCTGGTTTTAGTCCTGGTTTAGACCTGATTTAGTCCTGGTTTAGAACTGGTTTGGTCCTTGTTTAGACCTGGTTTAGTCCTGGTTTAGTCCTGGTTTAGTCCTGGTTTAGTCCTGGTTTAGTTCTGGTTTAGCCCAAAATGAGAAAATAGGAAAATACCGCCATGTAATCCCATTTATTTCAACAAAGTAACTGTAATCCAATTACCACTCATGGAAACAGTAACTGTAACCAAATACAGTTACTCATAATTTGTACTCTGATTACGTAACTCTGGTACATGTAATCTGTTACTCCCCAACACTGTGTGTACTACATATACATTGTAAACAACAGAAAAGCACATTTCTCTCTGGTTAGACCTGGTTTTAGACCTGATTTTAGTCTTGGTTTAGTCCTGGTTTACTCCTGGTTTAGACCTGGTTTTAGTCCTGGTTTAAACCTGATTTTAGACCTGGTTTAGTCCTGGTTTAATCCTAGTTTAGACCTGGTTTTAGACCTGGTTTAGTCCTGGTTTAATCCTAGTTTAGACCTGGTTTTAGACCTGGTTTAGGCCTGGTTTAAACCTGGTTTTAGACCTGGTTTAGGCCTGGTTTAAACCTGGTTTTAGACCTGGTTTTAGACCTGGTTTAGACTAACAAAACGTGAAAATACCACCGTGTAATCCATGTATGTCAACCAAGTAATTGTAGTTACTCATAATTTGTACTCTGATTACGTAACTCTGGTACATGTAATCTGTTACTCCCCAACACTGAAAATAACTATATTAGAGTTAAAGCTCCACTGCGGACATTTTAAGCCACAAAATTTGACTAAAATAAAAGCATATATATAATTTATGTATTTATTTATTTATTATTTATTTATTTGGGACCAAGCATGTTAATGGACAAACATGACACAAACATGAACGTAAATAAATGAATGCAGAGATCCAAACTGTTGATCAGTACAAGTATTTAGGTGTATGGCTTGATTCTTCATTTAATTTTGCTCACTAAAGTCAAACTAGGTGGCCTATATCGGCATAAAAACAGTTTCACACGCCCTGCAAAAGAGCTTTTGGTTAAAACTACAGTCATCATAATCACTGACCATGGAGACTTAGTTTACAGATCCACATCAAAAACACTCCTGCAGCCGTCTACTTCCTCACAGGAGTTTACCGTTCACCATCTCTTTACTCCTGGTGAAGTGTCCCTCTGTCCACACCCACACACAAACACACTTGTTAATGTTTATTTACAAATGTTTAGTTGGTAAAACTCCGTCCTACCTCAGCTCACTCCTGCACATCCACAGCTCCAGCCGAACAACTTAGCTTATTTTTACCTCTGTCCACTTTTAAAAACTCCATCCAAAGTATTTTACAGGATCACTGCACATGCTTTTAACACTTTTATATCTTTACTCTGCAAATGTTTCACTGTCTCATGTTTCTCTTCACTGTTCATGTTGATGTGTGAGTGTATTCTGTTTGTGCTTCTGTTTTATTCTGCCTCTTTGCCAGGTCAACGTCAGAAGTCATTCTCAATTAACTTATCTGGTAAAATATTAAATATAATAAATAAAGAAATTTCCATCCTTTGTCCCAAAGGGCTGGAGTCACAGGAGGCCAAACAATAAAATATTGCACACTCCACTGATTGCACAATTTTCAGTATTGCACACTCAGTTCATTGCATAATTGCCATACATTGCACAGTCCAAAATATTGCACAGTCCAGTATTGCACAATTCCCATTATTTTACAGTCAGTTCAGCTGCACATTCAGTACATATTTTGTTCATACATGTAAATATGCAAATTTTCATTATGGTTGTTTTTATATTGCACTAAAACCTGGGAAAACGTGCATTGTTACTGTGAGTGGGCTTGCATCTCCACAAACCTGACTCAAACATAGCCAGGTGGAGGGCCGCCACCTGCTTATTGCCATGGAAATGATATTGCTTTGGATAAAATGTTCCACAGTACTGGCATAAAACACATCCATCTTGATGATGAATGTTTTTAAGTACAGTTTGAACTAATTCTCTCATCATGTGAGTCGTGCAGATGTGACTTGGTGTTACTTTAATAAACTCAAAAAACATGAAAGGGCCTATATTACTCTATTTTGTGAAAACAGGAAGTGCTGCACTGTGTTTTCAAACTCCATTCACCTTCACTAGAATCATTTAGTTGATTTCAGCTCTGGAATTAAGAACTCCACTAAACAAAAGCTAAGAGATAGTGGTTAACATGAAAACTATCACTACATGACATCACAAGGTGGAACAGAGCATTTTGAGCTTTGGAGATGTGCCAAGTTTCAGGTCAGATCTGTGGAGAGGTGATCACACTCACAGTAAGAAAGCATGAGTAGCATGTACAATGCTGCAATAAGGATTAGAACAGATAAGAGCAACAGCAGTAGTAGTAGTAGTAGTAGTAGTAGTAGTAGTAGTAGTAGTAGTAGTAGTAGTAGTAGACTAGTTCAGAAGACCGTGCTTCGACTCAGAGGAAAATGAGGTATTTAATGAAACAACACACAGGGCTTGTCGTGTTTAGTTGTGGTGTTATTTACAGTTCAAAGTTAGACATTATTTACAGTATTTACAGTTGTGCACAGATTACTGAGTTCAGAGTCACTGATCAACGAGTTCAACGCGTTACAGTACAACACACACAAGCCGCAACAAAGGTTCATATAATCCACACAGGGTCACGCAAGAGTACAAAAGAGTTCCAGAGATTTCCAGAGTTATGGCAAAGTGTGTAATGCCCAGCAAAGTTCAATAAGCCCACAGCAGGGGCAGTGTGTGTGTATTTGTGTGTGTGTGTGTGTGTGTGTGTGTGTGTGTGTGTGTGTGTGTGTGTGTGCGTGTGTGCGTGTGCGTGTGCGCGTGTGGTTGAGTGGCTGTGACGCCTCCTACCTCACCAGAAGATACTTGCACTCGGAGTTCAGTTTGGCTCTAGGCCTTAACTCACCATCCAGAGTGTGGAGCATCCAGTTTCTGGAACCTGCCCTGTGCAAAACAGAACCAGAAGTAAGTAAAGTACAAATTAAATTAAAATTAATTTAATTTAATTTATTAAGTACAACTAAGTCACCATAAATACAATTTCACAATATCATAACATTTATGTTATGATAATCATCATAGTCATAATAATCATCCATCTACATGTATAAATATTTGTCAATCAATATCAAGAGTACTCCATAGTCAGATATTTCCCATTAACAACAGACAACAGTTCATAAGTCGGTGTCAATATTAGTTCAGAAAAACATCAATAAAGTGCATTGATCAAATACATTTAGCATGTGTAACAGTGATCACATAAATGAATGTGACCGAGTGCAGCTCTGTGTACTGAGCACTAGCACTAGCATTAGCATTAGCATTAGCATTAGCATTAGCATTAGCATTAGCATTGTAGCTCTGAGTGACAAACAAAGTTCACACTCACCACTTCCTCTTAGTTAAATCACACAGACACATAACAGCTCTTCATCATGAAGGCAAGAGGCATCTACAAAGGTTGGCAGCATAAAAGTTACTTTGGAGTGATTTTTGAGCAAGAACATTAACTTTTTAGAGCAATAATCACCCACCTGCAGCAGCTCAGTCACACCTGGAACCAACACAACACACGACTGAACAGCAGCCATGGATCTGTGAAATAAACATGCAGCCACCGAGAGCCTGATGCACTAAATCTCACAATATGTGCACGAAGTCTCACAATAGTTGAGAACGACCGTGAGTGAAAATAAAAGGTAGAGATAGGTCAGGGACAGAAAAATACCTGGGTTACAAATGTTTTTTATTTATTTATTTTTATTTAGCTCCACCAGTAATTAAATCAATACAAGATAGATGTGTGTAAAATCCCTCACTTGTCCAGGTAGAATTCATGGCAAAGGAGAAATTCAAATTTGTCTTGTCCAGGGGTGTCAAACTCATTTTGGTTCGGGGGCCGTATCCAACCTACTTTGATCTTAAAGGGGCCGAATCAGAAAACTCATGTCATATAAACCCCAAAAATAACAATAAGTTCAAATATTTGTGCAGAGAAACACAAATCTATTACAGAAATCTTTTTTAATTGATGAACTCTTTCTTTTACAAAATATTATAGTATGAATAGGGCTGAAAAAAATATTAATCACATTAATCGCATGTTATACGCAAAACCAATTAATAAATTAAAAAGTAGAGTATAGCTCACTTTTATGGGAAATGTAAATGAAAGAGCCAAACATTTGTTGTGCAAACAGCATTTCTTTCACAGGGAAACCCTCAGAGTCTTCAAGATATTCACGGCTCACGGAGGCTTGGACACGTTGCATCTCACGTGGTCAGAAAAAAAAAAAAGTGTAAAGAAAAGATGTCCATCTTAAAGAAACACTCTTGGTGAACTTTTTCAAAATAAAAGCCACGGAGCAACAGACGTTTACAATAAAAAAAAAAATAAAAACTGTGTTAACGGCTTTAAAATAATTGTCGGCGTTAATGAATTAATTAGTTAGGAATAAGTCAATTTTTCTTGGAAAATCCTGCACTCGGCTCCACTTTTCTCATTTTGGACATTTTGTTGATGAGGGTGTCAGTCAAAACGATCGTCCTTTAAGAGCGTTTGGAAAGAGGCAAGACTTTATTTGTGCTGCTCTGGTGGGAGGGGCCACGTACAGAAGCTCTGGAGACGCTGCTGTGTTAAACACCACAGAAAATTACCAAGATTTTAATAGAAAATATAAATAAAATATTTTAGTAGAAAATCAGCCGAGGGCCAGATTAAAGGTCTTGGACGGCCGGATCTGGCACCCGGGCCGTATGTTTGACATCCATGGTCTAGGCCAGGGGTGAGCAAACGTTTTGACTTGTGAGCCACAAAGAGTTGTAAAATTTGACAGAAGGGCCAGACCAGGAACAGATGGATGGAGTGTTTTGGTAATCCACCTCCATAAGAGAAAAAAAATCCCATTTTATTGAAATATCCCATAACTGAAAATCATTCCAAAGCATTACAACAAAATATCTGTCTGTCAAGTTCCACAGTATTTACTATTTTTTAAATGACTTTTAAAACACTGAAAATGATTATTGTTATTATTCAAGTTCAGTGGGCCGGATTAAAAAGAGTAAATGGATGGCCCCCGGGCCTTAGTTTGCCCACCCCTGGTCTAGGCTGTTTGATTGTCTGAGATCTTCATTTCTGTTCAAAGGTGGATTCTCTTTCCTACCAAAAATAACTTCTTCAACTCCCCTCTCAAACCAGTTCTTTTCTCTGGCTCAGATCTGTACGTCACTGTCCTCAGAGGAGTGACCTGAGGCTTTTAGGTGGAGATGTGGACCTCAGTCTGCCGTACATGTCCACCTAAAAGCCCCGGGCCACTATTTACTAGGGATGGGCATGATTAGTTGATTAATCAATAATTGATCATTAAGAATTTCATCGATTATGTTAATTTTAATCGACAAACCAAATGTAGGTTGCTGTGTGTAGCGTGACTAAACAGGGTCTGTACATGTGTCTCTGCATCAGAAGGAGCGAGACACAAACAGTGGGTCAGTCTGCAACGTAACGAAGTGCATATGCGTATTGAACGATGATTTGTACAAGAAATTCCACACTTTCCGTTGCGTTCGGGACAAGTGTGAGTCCATGTGCACAGTGTACAAAGCAGCACATATGTTTCGGTGTCCAAACGGTGGGAAAAAGTTTTGCCAGGTGAGAGTCGCACAATGTCGATGACAAGGCCCTGCCCCCCTCCCCCCGTACGGTGTCCTGGTTTTGACAAACGCAAATATGGTCACACTAACCTGTATTCACCTGAGTCATGTCTTGTAATCCGACAGAAATTGAACTGCATCAGCAACACAAGAGCTGGAGTTTTATCTTCGCTGAGTTTATGCAAATTAGCCATGTGGTTTTTAAGTTTTGTTTCTGTGAGAGTTGTGCACAAAACTGAATTAAACACATTATAATGTCAAATGGGCTGATGTGGCTCTAGAGTGGTTACGGTTTATATGTCGTAAAGTTGAATTTATTTATGCAGATTAGTAGTGCAGATAGTAATAATAATGATGATCATTTTAATATAAAAGCGTTAATGATTAATCGATAATCGATCGTTAATTCTTCAGACGATCAATTAAGAAAATTTCATCAAATGCCCATCCCTACTATTTACATGGTGTAAATATATAAAACAAAAAACGCAATTAAGCATCCATGTTGCTTTTAGCTTCCTTTAATATTAACATTGTTGAAACTATGGCTACGTTCAGACTGCAGGGCTTAATGCTCAATTCCGATTTTTTTGTGAAATCCGATGTTTTTGCGAGGTCGTTCACATTTCCAATTAAATGTGACTTGTATGTGATCTCCAGTGTGAACATTAAATGGCCCAAAAGTGTCCCACATGTGCACTGAAGACACGACGATATCAACCGCAGTGAGCGTCTCTGTGTTTACAGAAGTTGTCCAAACATGGACGCAGCATTGAGCACCTGGAGATTTTAAAGTTCCTCTCGTACCGGAGCCAGAACATGAACAACTTACTTGTTTTAAGGAGGAGATTGAGAAGGAGAAGGACGAGGTTTTTGGCCGTGGTGTTTTGTGGGACAGTGCAGGCAACGTCCTGTTGAAAGGAACATGTGGATGTGGAGATGTATCCAAGAGTGGTGAGTGGTGATGTGCTTCACTTCAGTGACACAGAGTTCATTAACAATTTTCACCTACTTCAGCACAGAATAGTGACGTTTGTGTCTTGTTGATAACGTGTAGGTGGATGAATGCACTTTGACCGTTCACATTGAAGTCGCATGTCAAAAGATCAGATATGTATCAGTTTCAGGAGCACATATCCAAGTGTCCTGGGTCACATTTGAAAAAATCGGATCTGTGTCATTCAGACTGTCATTAAAAGATCAGATACAGGTCACATTCGGGCTGGGTATCATTAAGAAGTTGCCGATACGAAACATACCTCGATACACAGGCCACGATACGATACATATCTCGATACAGTGCACTTTCGAGTCGATATGATATATTTCAAATAGATTCGATACAGTTCAATAAAAAATAAAGGTTAAATCATGTCTGTGATACTAAAAGTCTTTGTTAAACCACTTCTTGTGCAAAGTTCATATGAAACACAAACATTTTAATCATCAAAACAGTGAAAATGTCAAATGTGTCGCATAAATGAGTTTCCTTTCACTAAACAAGCAACAAAACTGTAGCTCTGTAACAAAATAATTTAGTAAACCACGTAAAAATACTCTTGGTGATATATCGGTACAGTAGCCCACGATATCGATACTGTATCATCACATTAAATCGATATTCTGATATTTTTGCACACCCCTAGGTCACATAGAGGCCAAAAAATCTGATTTGGGTCACTTCAGGCTGCAGTCTGCACGCAGCCTTAGTCTTGAGTTGAATTGATCTGCTTTCATTTCAAACCCACGTAACCAAAAAACAAACTTAGGGTAAAAAATTATCATTAAACAAAACATATGCATCAAAATTCTTCACTAAGGTCACACTCCCAGTTCAGCGTTAGGGCATCAGGCTTATTGTTACCCCCTCTCTCGCTCTTCTCCCCCTTTGAGACTCCACAGCGGCTGAAAACGGTTATGATATTAATACTCGTACAGATACCGACCCGATCCTCTTTGAACTAAATGAGTTTGTGTGTACGGCGGAAAGAGCCCGTAATCCACTGAACATAAGTCGGTAATTCTGGGGGAAGCTTCGCCATTCCACGTGGATGCCATTAATAAACAAATAATCTTAGTCTCTTCCCGCCGTAGTTTGGATTATCGCCCCGTATACGCAGCACATCCCCTTTAATGTTGTGAAAACGCGCTGGATGCCCCGTCTCCTGTGCCGTGTTTAGCAGCGCTTAGCCAAATGAGCCGGCTAAGAAACGCGGCGCCGGGGCTCGGGTGGCGGTGCATAGGTGGTGCGCGCGCGGGGGGACCTGCTTCTGACGTATGTTTAAAACTGAACTCATTTATTCTCTTTGTCAATAATTTCGAGCGGGTTTTAACCACGCTTCTATTTTGGTATTTTCCGCCGCGTTCTGGGATAATCCGGCGTCTGCGTCTCTGCGGAGGTGAGAAGCGGAGTAGTGTTGGGATAATAAGGCTGTTAGTGTTTACGATAAGGGATGGAGCCACAATATGTGTCTGTACATCGAAATTTAATCGAAATTGCAATTAATGGCAATGGTGGCAACTTTTAAAGAACTATAATTATCTGAATAAATCAAATCTGCTGTCTTATTTTGGATAAACACTGCTGACCCTGTCGTTTAGATCTTTTCAGTCTTTTTGTCAGTTCTTCTGGATGTGTTTAAAGGTTCATTGTGTAACTTTTCTGATGGACGGTCTGTCAGATGCTTTTCTCCATGGAGACTTGGGTCACGACTTTTAGGACTTGAGACTTGACTTGATAAAATGGACTCAGACTTGGGACTCGACTTGGATTTGAAGGTCATTGACTTGGACTTGAGGCCTTTGACTTGAGAAGACTTGATGCTTCTTAAACATATATATGTTTCTCGAAAATACTTTTCTCTTTACAGTTGATAAATGCAGTGTTGAATTTTACAGGAACAAACTGGAACATGTCCCTCCCACTTCTGTTTGGTACTTTGGATTTAACTGAAGTACTGTGGTATGATATTTGCAAATGTACTACAGTAATGCACAGTACAATACAGTCAAACAGAGGGAACTACATAGAACATTCTTTCTGTTCTGACCAGAATGATTGACACTAAGATCTTGTCAAGACATAAAAAAAATAAAAAATAAATAAAAAAATTAATTCATATAAATTGCAAAAATCAATGCTAGGTTCTTTGTTTTAAAGACTTGAAGCTCAAAGCAGACGACTTGGACTTGACTTGGACTTATGGACCAGTGACTCGAGACTTGACTTGGACTTGCCTGTATTTGACTTGGGACTTGACTTGGACTTGAGGTCAAAGACTTGGGATTTACTTGAAACCTGCAAAACAACGACTTGGTCCCACCTCTGTTGCTTTGTGTGAATGTTTCACAGTACGGCATTAAAACCTGTCTATCTTCATGGAGACCAAACCGGACCAAGTTACAGGTCAGATCTGTGGAGAGGCGATCCCACTTACAGTCAGAATGTTCTCTTTGTTGTTTTTCTAGGTATTTTTTAAGCTATAAAACCACCTGTAATTGAAAAGTAAAGTAGAACTGTTTAATGTCACACTGTGGAACATACAGACAGAAAAATAAACAAGCAGGTGATCATTATTAGTAAAAGATTACTTAATCATTAATAAACATTTACGAATGATTTGATAGAGCATTTGCCCACTGATCCGAAAGTTGGTGGTTCGAATTCCGCTCTTGATGAATTGTTGTACAATTGTAGGGAGTATTATCTGTTCTATAAGGGTGAGTTGTTGGACAGTTGTAGGGAGTATTATCTGTGACATAAGGGTGAGCTGTTGCACAGTTGTAGGGAGTATTATCTGTTCCATAAACGTGAGTTGTTGTACAGTTGTAGGGAGTATTATCTGTGACACAAGGCTGAGTTGTTGTACAGTTGTAGGGAGTATTATCTGTGACACAAGGCTGAGTTGTTGTACAGTTGTAGGGAGTATTATCTGTTACATGAAGGTGAGTTGTACAGTTGTAGGGAGTATTATCTGTTCTATAAGGGTGAGTTGTTGCACAGTTGTAGGGAGTATTATCTGTTCCATAAACATGAGTTGTTGCACAGTTGTAGGGAGTATTATATGTTAAATAAGGGTGAGTTGTACAGTTGTAGGGAGTATTATCTGTGACATAAGGGTGAGTTGTTGCACAGTTGTAGGGAGTATTATCTGTTCCATAAACATGAGTTGTTGTACAGTTGTAGGGAGTATTATCTGTGACATAAGGGTGAGTTGTTGTACAGTTGTAGGGAGTATTAGTCCTCACTGTGAGCACTGCAAACACCATTTCCCCACATTCCTAATAATAGCCCTTTCCAGGTAACAGATCAGTCTTTCATTAAACATTGACTGGACGAGAGCTGTGCTAATATTCGTGTAGGTGTCGGTTTCATCATCTGTTTGTTGACTAAAGCTTTGAGGGTTCCAGGCTCCGCCCACATCGCCAGGCTTGTGACTGCGACGGATGGAAGCCCGGTGGGGACACGAGGAGCAGAGGGCAGGTCTCTGATAACACTGTTTATCCAATGACACTGAGTTTGATGGATGCACGTCTTGAGGAGTTTGCAAAAGTCACGAAGGTATGAGCATGTTCACACCTTAGATTACAATTCTTTATTTATTTTTGCATCTGGAAAAAGTGGTAAATATGACTTGCACATTTGAAATCAGTTTGACGTGCATCGCATCGGCAGGAGAGTCGAGGCTTCACCTTTTTCTTTTCATTTGAATTTCCTTCAGGATCAATAAAGTGTATCTGTCTTTCTTTTTGTTACTTTATTTAATATTTCCGCTGTCATTGTAGTTCTACTTTTTGCTACTACAGCTTCTCAAAAAATGTAACCTGTCAGTACTTTTTATACAGTACTGTTTTTATCCAATCCAAATGTAAAAACACGAGATCTTGTCCCATCCAATTGGCAGCATTTTACTTTGCAACATTTATAAATCCACTTTATTACTATTTTCATGCAATCACATGTTACACCAGTTTAGCCTTTCTTCACCACAATTTCCACACAAATTCTGAATGTTTTATAGAGACAAAGTAAAAAAAAAAAAAAAAAAACAAAACAAAACCTAACATTTCCCTTTCCTCTTTTCCTTGTCAAAACCTGCACAAATGTGAGCAATCAAAAGAAGTCAGATTACTCCCATCAGATGTAACTGTTTACATGACATTTCAGAAATCTGATAACTCCGGAAATCAGATCATGATCAGATTTTTTATGTGCATAAACACAGAGGAGGATTCACCAGCAGCTTGTCAGATGTTATTGCTTTGCCTGGAATGTTATCCTCTTTCTAAACTAGACACATTTCTTCCACTTTCTTGGATGAATGCCCTTCATCCAATAAATGGTAAATGGTCACATTTTTCTATTGCGCTTTTCCACCTTCAAGGCACTCAAAGCACTTTACAACAAGGAACCACTCACCCATTCACACACCAGTGAACATAGACACTGTGGGCAAGGTGGGTTAAGTGTCTTGCCCAAGGACACAACGACAGCATTCATCTGTGGGAGCTGGAATCACATCAGCCAACCTGTGGGTCAGTGGATCTGACCACTCAACCTGTGATGTTTATGTCGAGAACTGGATTCAAACCACCAACCTTTAGATCAATGGGCAAATGCTCTACCAACTGAACTACTGCCAACCACCAATAAACCTGAAAGAATCCGTCACCTGCTTGTTTCCATGGAGATGTTACTGCTTTTCCTGGAATGTTCTATGCTATGGCTTTAAACTTCTGTCTAAAAGTAAAAAAAAATGTAGAGCACACTCAGATGGCAAGTGATGTGGTCACTGAATCGGACCGAGCCTGGAGTAGAGCCGCTGCTCCTCTATGTGT
This sequence comes from Boleophthalmus pectinirostris, assembly GCF_026225935.1. Lineage (NCBI taxonomy): Eukaryota > Metazoa > Chordata > Actinopteri > Gobiiformes > Gobiidae > Boleophthalmus > Boleophthalmus pectinirostris. Next base: position 3,563,564 of record NW_026571473.1, on the reverse strand, counting down.
AGAGGAGTAGCTGAGGTGGTTCGGACTTCTGTTCTAATGCCTCCTGGGTGCCTCCCTTGAGAGGTGTTCTGGGCATGTCCCACCGGAAGGAGGCCCTGGGGAAGACCCAGGACATGCAAGAGGGACTATGTCTCTGGGCTGGCCTGGGAACGCCTTGGGATCCCCCCCGAAGGAGATGAAGGAAGTGTCCAGGGTGAAGGAAGTCTGGGAGTCCCTGCCTAGACTGGCCCTGGATAAGTGGAAGAAAGTGGATGAATGGATGGATAGACACTCAGACGGCCAATGTCCAAAAGCTTATTTTATTTTTAAATAACATTTCGCCAAAAAAACCTTGGTCAGATCATTTTTCTTGCTTTGGACCACAGAACACAAAATGGTTGCCATCCCAGGTGCTCAAAACTAGTACAGATTTAAAACATGTATTGCAGAGCACAGGAGAACTATCAGATGTAAAAACATGTACTATCCTGTGGCAGCTCATTTTGTAGATTTCAACCATCCTTCCTCTTCCTTAAGATATACTGAGGCACTGAACATGTACAACTGCCCCCTAGAGGTGGGAATCTAGAAGTGCTCCTGTCAAAAAAAGAGCATTTCTGGATTCACCAACTTAAGACTCTTGCTCCTCACGGATTTAATGCAGAGTTTGACCTAAGATGCTTTTTGTGATTTGGTCAAACTATTTTTGTGTTTAACAGAATGTAAATATCTAAGTGTTTTTTTTTCTTATGGTAGAGTGGGCTGATCTCACTGGCTGATCTCACTGGGTGATCTCACTGGGTGACCTTCCGTTTGGCAACCATTTTGCCCAACATTTAAAAAAAGACATCGTCCATCTGATTGTGCTATGCATTTTTTCACTTTTATTTTACTGTTCCTTGCACTTGCACCTCAAGAACTTTGGTGTGTGTTTTCTGTTTCATTTGATTAAACTTCTCTCTGTCACCATGGAGACAAGCAGGTGAGTCCATCAGGCCGTGTTACAGGTCAGATGGGCTCACAGGAAGAATACATTATTTTCAAGGTTTCTCTTTTGCGGTAAAAATGTGTAATAGAATAAATGATAGTTTAATGCCATACTGTGGAACATTCAAAGCAATAGCATGGAAAGTTTCACAGTGCACCGTTAAGTCCACGGCATTCTCCGCTGAATCCTCCAGACAGCGCGCCAAGAGCTGCTTTACAACAACAACACAACCGAGACAGAGAAGTCTTAATCCACAAGGTCAACCCATTATGCCAACACTTCCCATGATCCTTCGCTTCACGAGACCAAAACAAACCGCATTCTTCACTCCACCATCTCGTCTCTCCTCACAAAACCACCCAAGCCGGCTTTTGTCTCCTCCCATGTCCCTCCTTTCTCTCCTAATTTGATTTTTGTGCATTTTTTGTCTCGGTCCATTGACTGACAGACCGGCTCCATTCTTCGACGAGGTTTCGGATCGTACATGCATCACGTCAATAATTAATTACACTACACGTATCTCCAGCAATAGTCCTTTGGGAAGAGATAATTAACGAAATCACTGCCCATTGTTTCAGCGAGCATATATCTAGCCTGCGTCGCTATCTGCCGGTCATTACGCTATCTTTAAAGGCCAACCGATTTGCTAATTGCGGAGATGGATTTTTGAAACGATTCTATTAATTGTGGGCTGTGATTAATCTCGAAGCTGTGGGAGTAAGATACGTTCCAAGCCAGACAAATAAACTATCAGAACGTCTCGTTAATTCTCATCTGAAGTCATTTATTTGGGCGCTATCTGCTAGCAAACACGGATGCTAGGCTGGCTTTGTAGCGCTGGAGGCTATTCACGGAGCCATTGTGTCGGTATCTTGTTCATCGCGCTAACGTCAACGGCGAAACATGAAGAGCAGCTTTTATCAGGCTCACGGGCACAAGGCCAAATATTAAATTAATTTGATAAAACAGAGAGAGGGTTCTTTGCTGTCTTCTCTTGTTGTTTCTCTAAATAAATAGTTCTGTTTTGGGAATATTGAAATGCTCCATAAAAGGAGTAAACACTGGTAAAGTTGTGGAGAATTGTGCGGAACGGTTGATGTGGAGAATATAATGAAGTTTAGCTGATTTTATGCCATAAGTTTGCAAAGTCCTAGTCACAGACAGGACATCGATAAAAATCCATGTATCTTTCATTCATTTGTTTTTTTCAAAATAAAACCAAAAATAAGAAAACGAAAAAAACAACAGTTTTCTTCATTATTTGTCTCCAAAACAAAAATGAAAAAACGGATAAATGATTATTTTTTTCAGTTTTCTATTTAGTGTTTAAATGAAAAATGGAAAAAACGGATAACGACTGTTTCCAGTTTACGTGACTTCTGTGACTGCGATGCCGGACTTTTGCACTGCATATGGACTGAACCAGGACTGATCCAGATCCGGGACCAGACCGGGACCAGAGCGGGACTGAGACTGGAACAGAGACCGAGACCAGGCCGGGACCAAACTGGACTCATGCTTCTGTCCGGATGCTGCACCACCCGAAACCAGCCGCGGTTCTTGAGCGCGGACGACCGGAGCAGCCCGTCCGGACCTGTAGTCCACAGAACATTCTCTCTTTCCCCACACAGAACCAGCGCGCAGACGATAACACGGAACAGCTCGGACCACTGGTGTCGGTCTCAATCCCTCTCTGGTTCCCGGTCTGGTCTCGGACCTGGATCAGTCCGTATGCAGTGCAAAAGTCCGGCTTTGCAGTCACGGAAGTCATGTGAACGGGAAACGGCGTCCAGGTCCGGGACCACACCGGGAACAGACCGGGACCAGAGCGGGACTGAGACAGATCAGACCGAGACCAGACCAGGACCAGGCCGGGACCAGACCGGGACCAGACCGAAGGCTCAGAGCCCACGGCAGGGGGTGAGTCTCGTACCCTGCGGAGGCTCGGAGTTAAAGCTCGGAGTCCGCTCTGGTCCCGCTCTGGTCCCGGTCTGGTCCCGGTCTCAGTCCCGGTCTGGTCCCGGTCTCAGTCCCGCTCTGGTCCCGGACCTGGATCAGTCCTGGTTCAGTCTGTATGCAGCGCAGTAGATTATAACAACAATAGGTCCCCTTTAAATTCAAAACTCTATTTTATATTTGTGCAGGTTTGATTGGGACAAATGCCTCATAAACTCACACACTGTTACATTAACTGAGTGAACACTAATAGCAATTTCTGTTTTTCTCCATGAGGTTTATTTTTAACCATTAAATCAGTTGTAAAGAGGCTTTCGTTTTCCTTCTACTCGTCTCAGTTAGAGCAAGATGAGCATTTAAGATGGAGCAAGAGTACTCAAGGTTATTGTCTCTAATGCATTTTCATATAAAACACATCTGTGCAATTATTTTGCTATTCTAACCCTAACTGTATGAGATAATTGACTAAATTAAACTAATAACTATCTGTATCTAAATCATCTATCATCTGTATCTAGCACTAATCAGCTAACTGTCCTTGCTGTTTCTTGACCCTTAAGCAGTGGTGCTCATTTTATTTTGATATATATATATATATATATATATATATATATATATATATATATATATATATATATATATATATATATATATTTAATTGTACTGTTTAATGGTTTTGTTTTGTTTTTTTTGCAGAATTGATCAGACTTTTAGGGCTAAATACTCACCTTATGGTTTGGGATTACAGTTTTTGAACTCAGATGTTTGGTAATAATCATAACAATAATAGACTAATGAGAACTTAACAAAACGCTGGAGTTGCGTGAAAGAATCACTAAAATTACATGACTTTTCCAAAACTATCAATTGAATTTACAAAATTCCATGACTTTTCCAGGCCTAGAAAATGACATTTTCAATTTTCATGACGTTTCCAGGATGTCCATGACCGTGGGAACCCTGCTGTACATGATATTTTATTTCTCAGGCTCTGTGTTGCTTTTGGACACATTCGCTTCATTACATGTTGATTTAGCTCCAGCCCAATGGCCCCAGTACAATAGAGCTAATGCACAAAACTCATGGAAAACAAACACGTGTCCAAGCAGAGGCACCGGTCTGACAGGTGAGGAGGGGCAGGTGAGGCTGAGGAGGGACAGGTGAGGCTGAGGAGAGGCAGATGAGGACAGAGAAAGAGGGAGGAACTTGTGAGATGGATAATGAGTGGGTTTTTAGCACCTTGTGAGGACTAAACTCTGTGTTTACTGTCACTTTTGAACACCTCTCTTATGTTGAAAACAATGAGGTCCCCATGATTTCAAACCATACCTGATTTTTTCTGACTTAAAAACGTTAAAAACAGAATAAGTTCTTTTCAAACAGTTTGCAGCCTTCCAAAGTTCTTCCTCACTTCCCTTATGCATTCTGAGCGTCCTCATTATTCACCACAATGACTTTATAAGCACTTTTCACAGCTCTCACAGACCAGTGTGGAGTTTTGCCGTGAAGGTAAAGCTAACAACAACTAGCATGCTAACACACACTTCCTGATTATCTGAAAATAAAGATGCAGCCAGTACACAACAGAGTTATTTTGACCTCAAGAGCTGCTCGTACAAATATATATGAATGCAAGAGGGCGGACTGCTGTGTTTGTAACTATGTTGTTGTAGAAAAACTTTGAATTTCCTTCAGGATCAATAAAGTATCTCTAACTATCTGTCTATCTGTCTGTCTGTCTGTCTGTCTGTCTGTCTGTCTGTCTGTAGCTGGAGCAAGACAGATTTTGCTCAAAATACATACAATACAAGCTCAGGGCCTTTAAGATAAGAAAGAAGTAGACCAGTGCTTCAGATAAGACTCCTGAGATAAATCAGTTTATTAGCGACTAAATTTGCCGTTGCCATGACAGTGTCTATTGCTCCAGGTGTCCACACTAAAAACACATTTATTATATACAGCTAAATAATAGTGTAGTGTAGTACTGGCCCGGTCTTGGTCTCGAAACTGGCCTTAGTCCTGTCTCTGTCTCAAGATCTGACACTCGACAAGTGATAAAGTGGAGATAAAATTAGGCTACGTTTATATGATGAGGGTCTGAACAGAAGACGCAAAAGTGGCGTCGTGTCTTCACTTTTTATTCCGTGTGTAGACGAGTGTTTTCAGGAGGAAATCTGCGTGCATACGGTGACGCAAATGTGTAGAGTTGGATTGAGTATGATGCCAGGCAGCTCGGTGGTGCCACTTGTCATGTGATGTAAACGCGTGAGCAGAGTTTTGCGTCTTGTGCAGTGTAGACAGAAATGCTACAGCAGAGTGTATTTAACTTTTTCACTCTGGAGGGTGGTTTCAGATTTTTGCGTTTTTAAGCCCCCAAAACGCCGTCACCATCTAAATGAAAGGCACTTCGAGTAAAATATTTTGTCGTTTCTCGTGTAAAGAGATCCTTATAAAAACAATGATATATATGTGCCAAAATAACTGTAACATACAAATAAATGTAGAAAATTACAAAGCTGGTCTTGATTTGGTCTCGATGAGTCATGGTCTTGACTCTCAGAGGTCTTGATCTTGTCTTGGTCTTGGGACCCTGTGGTCTCGGACTGGTCTTGGTCTCGATTAGTGCGGCCTTGACTACAACACAACTAAATAATAATAATAATAATACATAACACTTGTATAGTGCTGTTCATGACACTCAAAGACATTTCACATAGATCACAAAGCGTTTTATCTAATAAATAACTTTATTGCATAATAATACACAAGTTGGAAAGCCTAAATGTTATAGATAAACATCTCCTGAATGCAATACGTGAATAAATATTATGAATATTTGTGTGTCTGCTGACAGGGAGTTCCTGGCCTACACACCTCTGAAGAGTTTTTGGTCCAGTTGTGTTACTGGTTCGTAGAGTAAATTCCCATGACGTGAATGTTATTAATAGATCATTAGATTAAATCAACAAGAGTTCAGATACGGGTTCATTTAGATTAAGGTTAAGGTTCGGCAAATACTGACTATGGTTATAGGTCACCACGGAATGAATTTAAGTCAACTGTAACATCCCCCAAAACATGATCAAAAATATGTGTGAGTATGTGCTGTGTGAGTGTGTGTGAGTGTGTGTGTGTGTGTGTGTGTGTGTGTGTGCTGTGTATGTGTGTATAGAGGAGGAGAGGGGATCTAATATTGGCCGAGGGGGCGGGGCTTGTTGATTTGTTTTCAGGGTTTGGTCAGGCGTCCTGCTGAGTGAAGTCAGAGCTGAGGAACGCGCCTGTCTAAAAATAGCCCTCACCTGTATACAGAAGCCACGCCTCTTTTATCACCTGCCCACAGAGGCCACGCCCCCTTCCTCCTACTGACCTTTACAACACAAGCAAACACAACACTCGCCGATGTGCCCATGTGAACTTGTGAGGCCACAGCTGCCCCGGAGTCGACGGACCAAAACAAGTCAATCTGTGCCCATTCATGCAAACTAAAGTCGAAAGTATTGCTCAAGGACACAACAATAGCACACGCAGGTAAACACTTGGGTTGTTGGACGAACTTATAAACTGTGTGAATGTTGTGTAGGTGTGAATGTGTCTAGTCTGGCCCTGATTGTTCATGTAACTTAAATTTCTCAAAGTAAGGTAAGAAAAAAAAGATTCACATGAGACAAATTCATTCTCTGCATTTGACCCATTCTTCGAGCAACTGCCAGAAAACACCCATGAACCCATTTCCAGATCTTAATGATCCTATATTCAGTGCTGAGAAGTTTACTTTTAAAATATATTCCCCTACAGATTACATACCCTAAAATGTAGTTTGTAACATAATCCATTAAAGTTACTTAAAGTGAGTATCGTAATCTGAATACTTTGGATTACTTGATATTGTCATGCTTTTTAAAACCACATGAATGAACCAACCACATCCTGCAAATTCATGTTTGTTCTCTTCAAATTGTCTGTTGAGCCGAAGTCTCCATGAACAGACTTTTGTTTGTTGTAGAGAAGCAAAGACAAGGATATTTTCACATGAGATAAATCTGATTAAAGAAAATAAAAAGTCCAGTTTTTACTTCACTGTATTAAAAGTATTATTGATAGAGAAATGATTTTGATATGAGATCACTGCTGCTTTAAAGTCTGTCCACCTACTGTTAGTGTCAGATTGTTTAGACCTGGTTTAGACCTGGTTTACTCATTTTTTTAGTCCTGGTTTTAGTCCTGGTTGAGCCCAAAATGTGAAAACAGGAAAATACCGCCATGTAATCCATTTATTTCAACAAAGTAACTGTAATTACCACTCACTGAAACAGTAACTGTAACTGAATACAGTTACTCATAATTTGTACTCTGATTTGGAATTGACTCTTGTGAGCTTTAATCCATGTTATAATGTTGTTACCTTCTCAAAAACAGATCTGGAGTTGTGTTTTTTCTCATTCACACACTTTTGAGTAACTGTTTATTATCAGAATGCTCTGCTCCACCTTGTGATGTCATGAACTTGTATTTTCAGGTGAACAGTTCCTTTAACTTTGTGCAGGAAAATGTATTCTCATGATATTTGTGAGTTCACAATCTAACCAGAATAAATCTTGTGGTGCTCCTGCTGAACAGTTTCCAATCACAGAGCTTCTATGGCAGGGGGAGGAGTTTCTGGGGAGGAGTTTCAAACAACATGGCGACAACCCAACAAGCTCAAGCACCAGGCCTACACCACAGACTGTATATACAATATATACAGCCTATACAGAGCAAAACAAACATGGAGGAACTGGCGGACGGTGATGGTTTCTTATAACGCCCTTAATGCACAACCTTTTTGGTCACAAACAGCTACATTTGTTTATTGGCATCTTCCCTCTTCAGCATGACACTTGGTTTGGTTTTACCTGGCGCAAGTTGGACACGTCGTTTTGACAGGTTTGATGTCGTGATTGGCTAAAAAGAAACTGGTGGGCGGGCACTTTGAGGTGGTTCGCTCAGACAGCTCGAACCATTCTGCTCAATGTCCCTCCTTTACCGAAACACTTTTAGCAAGGGCTGTTCTAGATGGAGAATGTGTAGAACTGAATTCAGAGTGATACACAGATCAATCTGGAGTGAGCCAGGTTAACCATTTACCTTTAGTTCAGCGGAGATTGGCAATTCATCATCCAAATGATTGTAGTGAAGGTGTGTGGACTTCCTGTATTATAACATGACATCACAAGGTGGAACAGAGTGTTTTCCATTTTAGAGAGGAACACAGCCTAAACGTGCAGGTCTGTTCGCGATGAGGAAACATTATAACATGGATAGTGTAATATGGGCCCTTTAACATAGGCTACGTTCAGACTGCAGGGCTTAACGCTCAATTCGGGCTTTTTTGTGAAATCTAATGTTTTTGCGAGGTCGTTCACATTTCCAATTAAATGTGACTTGTATGTGACTCCAGTGTGAACAGTAAATGGCCCAAAAGTGTCCCACATGTGACACTGGAGACACGACGACGTCAACCGCAGCGAGCGTCTCTGTGTTTACAGAAGTTGTCCAAACATGGACGCAGCATTGATGTACTTGTACAACTTACTTGTTTTAAGGAGGAAATTGAGAAGGAGAAGGACGAGGTTTTTGGTCGTGGTGTTTTGTGGGACAGTCCATTAAAAGGAACATGTGGATGTGGAGACGGAGCCAAGAGTGGTGAGTGGTGATGTGCTTCGCTTCAGTGACATGGAGTTCATTAACAATTTTCACCTACTTCAGCGCAGAATAGTGACGTTTGTGAATTGTTGATAACGTGTAGGTGGATGAATGTGCTTTGGCTGTTCAGACTGAAGTCACATGTCAAAAGATTGAATATGTATCGGTTTTAGGAGCACATATCCAAGTGTCCTGAGTCGCATTTGAAAAAATCAGATCTGTGTGGTTCAGACTGTCATTAAAAGATCAGATACAGGAACATAGGGGCCAAAAAATCAGATTTGGGTCACTTCAGGCTGCAGTCTGAACACAGCCTTAGTCTTGGTGCAAAATACCGTAGCTGGAGAATTTTACCTATTGTTGTTTTGGAAAGATGGGCAAAACTTGAATGCCCAAACCTGGGAATTGAACCCGGACACAACCGTCTTGGTGTGAAGTGGGGGTACCAGTCGTCGTGCAACCCTGAAATAAGTTTGTGGTTGTTTTTGTCGTTTTCGCTCTCACCCTCCTGTGATAAACATGCAACATGTATGTGCATTTCCATGTGAATAGGCAGGTCTCATAATAAATGTATTTATTTCTGGGGCTGTTTATTCATATGTAAATACAGGTGTGTGCGGTGTAAACAAGGCCCCGCTGAATATTACTCCATTAAAAACAAGCTGCAGGTTCAGTCCCAGTTTGAGGCCTTGGCACAGACTGCAGCGCTCCGTCCACACACGTCCTTGAGCTGTGATAAAACACAGAAAAGACTCATTTGTACTGAGAATGACAAAGATCATATGGAACAAACATAATGACACACCGGTGGCTCTTTTGGCATCACAATTTATAGTAGATCTTCCATCCATTCCATCATAAAGAAAGAAATCGAAGAAAATGGTCACATTTTTGAGCTATACAACCAATTGAACACTGGAAAAAAAAATAAAAAATCTCGGTAAATTAAAACAACTTGTTTTCCGGACTATAGGCAAGTTAAAAAGCCACAACAGAAGTGACCGCGGGATTCTATTTTCCGACGGACCGATCAAGCGGAAAGTGAAGAAGAACTACAACGTGAAACGTATAATGATAAAAGAATAAATTACTTTTACTTACGTTTCTGACTTCTCCGTTCCTTTACTTTTCACGTTGTTGTTCTTCTTCTTCACTTGCCGCTTGATCGCTCCATCAGAAAATAGAGTCCCGCGGTCACTTCCATTGTGACTTTTTAATGTGTTGTGGCTTTTTAATGTTTTGCGGCATTTGCATTTGTGTTGTGGCGTTTGTATTTTTTGCGGCGTTTGCATTAAAATAGAGTCCTGTGGCTTTTTTTGGTGTGTTGTGGCTTTTTTTGTTGTGTTGTCGCATTTGTATTTGTTGCGGCGTTTCTCGGCTTCCGTAATATTCACTTTGTGATCAAGCAGAACATGGAGTGGTACATTTGATTTTATCTGTACGTTTTTGTTTTTTTTTTTGCTAATGTTACCGCTACAATTTTTATGTATTTCCGTTGTCATGGCGTTCGTAATATCATCATTACCTCGTATTACTGACAGTTAACCTTCCATCACGCAGTTCAAACTTCTTCTTCTTTCTCTGCTCCTGGTGACGGAGCTGAGGGCAAGAGGGGCCACTAATCAGAGTCTATTGGGCGCTCACCTGCTCTACCACACACACGCATACACCTGCCCCCCCTCCACACCCTCCTACCCCTTCCACCCCTTTTCCTTCGAGGCATTTTGTTTGTGGAAACCGGCTCGATCAAAACTGTTCCCCCCGGGGCAGTCACGCACTCGCTCTGCAGAGTCCCCCTCTTTCTCTCTCCACACACCGGACGGGACCCGACTTGTCTCCCTGGCAACTTGACAGGAGCTAATCTCGCATTTCGGTCGAACATTTGAGCAGTTATGATTTTAAAACGCGTATAATGTCGAGATCAAAGTGGCGGGGATTAACGGAGACCGCTTCAAACGCCGCGGCAACAATGGGGGCAGTTGTTGTCGCGAATCAAAGGCAGCGGAGTTACAGAGACAAATGTAAAAACAGTGAAAGTGAAAACAGGGGAAGCTAATGAATTGTTGTGCAGATACGCTTCGGTGGGTTAACATAAGGAGCAGTGGCAGGCGAGGACGCACCTGGCGAACAGAGCTACACCTGTCACCTGCAAATACACACAGGGAGTAACTACATAAGGTTAGATTAAGGAGATATGGAAAACGATGATAGAGTACAGTTAAAGAGGTCCTATGGAACTTTCTGATGGTTGTATTTCTCCATGGAGATTATGAATTGTGTTCTTCTAGAGCTTTTTCACAAAGGCTGAATGTGTCTCGTTGTAGGGTTGGGAAACTTCCGGTTAATGGTTTTCTGTGGTAAAATGTGTGTGTAAATGTGTGTCGTTTTCTCCAGCAGCTTCATAAATCTGCCCCATCACCAAATCTTCAACCAACAAACTCCACAAAGGATAAACATTCTAACATGAACAATTTATCCACAACGATCAAGAGAAGAAAGACCAAAACTTAAAGGAAACAACAACAACGACGCATTAGTGACACATGAATAACGTAACTAATAATTAATTCATTAATAAGTAACTTGTTAAATCTAGACTGATTCTAGAATAGAAATCAATTTTAAAATAATAAAAAATCAATTTCATGATGTCGATATTAGCATAGACAGATAGATTTGTATAGTTTGAATTTTCAGATGTTCCCAGATTACATGTCTCACTTTTGAACTCCAGAAATTGATCTATGTTAATATCGACATCATGAAATCAGTTTTCAATTACAACAAACTACCACACTACAAAATTACCAAAACCAAAGCTACTAACCAAAAACCCACCATCATTTTGGTTTGTTTGACTCATGCAACAACTTCTGGGGACACCAGAAAAACAGAAGTGTATTGCACAAGTATCCACCAGCTGAAGTGAGACTGAACCACCAACGTGAGTAATGGCATTTGCAAGTGTTGCCACTCTTTCACTACAGAACATTTAAAACAGTAATTTGATAAAGTTTGATCAAATTAAATACAAGTTTTGATTAAAAAATTAAATAAAAGAAAGAAGGACAGACAGTCTGGAAGTTTACATAAATGTGATTTCCTTTTCTTAGTTTAAAGTGTCCAGAAACTACTAAAAAAGGACCAAAAAACTACTGAAACCTACCAAAAACTACCAAAACTACTACCAAAATTACCAAAAAAGCTACGAAAAAACTACAAAACTAATAAACTACCAGTACGACAAAAAGAAACTACCAAAATTACCAAAACTACTACCAAAACTATCCCTCTGTAAAAAAAACAAACAAAAAACTACAAGAAATACCAAAAAAACTACCACACTAAAAAAATGACCAGAAGGACAAAAAAAAACAAAAAAAAAAAAAACAATAATAACAAATAAATAAATAAAAATCTATCAAAACTACCAAACCCAAAACTACCCCCCCTTCCCCAAAAATAAATAAATAAATACATACAAATAAATAAATAAACAAAAAACCTACCAACACCAGCTGAAGTGAGACTGAACCACTCTTCCACTACTGAACATTTAAGCCAGTAATTAGATAAAGTTTGTTCAAAGTGAAATCCAAGTTTTGACAAAGGGCTACAGACAGACAGAACATGGTTTATTATTTAGTCTGGACGGTCCATAGTTTCTTTTCTTAATCAAGTGTCCAAAAACTAGAAAAATTATCAAAACTATCAAAAAAAAAACCAAACAAACAAACAAAAAAAAACCCTACCAAAAATCTATTTTAAAAAAACCTACCATAAACCTACCAAAAAACAAAAACAAAAACAGAAACCTACCAAAACTACTACCAAAACTACCAAAAAACTGCCATAAAACACCAAACTAAAAAAAACAAAAAACTACCTCATTCATTTTGGTATAAATGAAATCCAAGTTTTGATAAAAGAAAGGGATACAGACAGACTGAACATGGTTTATTATTTCATAGTCTGGACGTTTACATAAATCAGAGCTTCTTGTCTTCTTTTCTAGTCATCTTTTTGTGTCTCTTTAAGTTTTGAAACAAGTCTAGCTCTCCATCCCACGTGTGACTCCAGACGTCCTCTTTAATGTTCTGCCATGGAGCCCATTAAAGGAGCAGCAGTGTTATTATGATGAGCGCAGACTCTTTGATTCCGAACGCTTCTGAATTTACGACGCTCAGTCTCCGCTGCTTTTGTGTCGAGGTGTTTGTTTTATTCTGATACCTCTCAAAGCCTTTAGTGCCTTCAGTTTACAGGGAAGCACCCGTCGCACCCGCCCTGTCTCTGATCTGCAGCCAGCCACGTGCACGCTTTTGACAGGGGCGCGCACGTCACACAACATAAAGTAAATATATAAGTCGTCATAGAGAACACATACAAACTTCTCATTCTGGAATTAAAATGTTTGTAGTAACCCGCTCTAAATGCTCTCCTGGTGTTTTTATTTCACTATTTTGTCCCTAAATTAAGATATAAACATTAATAACGGACCAATCAGGCGCTTTCTTTCCGTAAGGTTGCTGGTTGCTGATTGTCCCCCATAACTGAAGGCCTCGATGAGCTTCGTTTGACTGCAACTGAACGCTATAGGTGACGTCTTTTGTACAGTCTATGGCCAGAGCTCACGTCAGGACAGGTGAGGGTCAGGACAGGTGAGGACTTGGACAGGTGAGGGTCAGGACAGGTGAGGACTTGGACAGGGTCAGGACAGGTGAGGTCAGGACAGGTGAGGGTCAGGACAGGTGAGGACTTGGACAGGTGAGGATCAGGACAGGTGAGGATCAGGACAGGTGAGGGTCAGGACAGGTGAGGACCAGGGCAGGTGAGGGCCAGGGCAGGTGAGGGTCAGGACAGGTGAGGGCTTGGGCAGGTGAGGGCCAGGGCAAGTGAGGGTCAGGACAAGTGAGGGCTTGGGCAGGTGAGGACTTTGGCAGGTGAGGGCTTGGGCAGGTGAGGGTCAGGGCAGGTGAGGGTCAGGACAGGTGAGGGCTTGGGCAGGTGAGGGTCAGGACAGGTGAGGACCAGGGCAGGTGAGGATCAGGACAGGTGAGGGCCAGGACAGGTGAGGGACAGGTGAGGGTCAGGCAGGTAGGCAGGTGAGGGTCAGGACAGGTGAGGGTCAGGACAGGTGAGGTCAGGACAGGTGAGGACCAGGACAGGTGAGGTCAGGACAGGTGAGGACCAGGGCAGGTGAGGGTCAGGACAGGTGAGGGTCAGGACAGGTGAGGGTCAGGTGAGGGTCAGGACAGGTGAGGTCAGGGCAGATGAGGTCAGGACAGGTGAGGACCAGGGCAGGTGAGGGTCAGGACAGGTGAGGATCAGGACAGGTGAGGACCAGGGCAGGTGAGGGTCAGGACAGGTGAGGGTCAGGGCAGGTGAGGGTCAGGACAGTGAGGACCAGGGCAGGTGAGGGTCAGGACAGGTGAGGGTCAGGACAGGTGAGGGTCAGGACAGGTGAGGACAGGGCAGATGAGGACCAGGGCAGGTGAGGGTGAGGGTCAGGACAGGTGAGGGTCAGGACAAGTGAGGACCAGGGCAGGTGAGGGTCAGGACAGGTGAGGGCTTGGGCAGGTGAGGGTCAGGGCAGTGAGGGCCAGGACAGGTGAGGATCAGGAGGACAGGTGAGGGTCAGGACAGTGAGGGTCAGGACAGGTGAGGGCCAGGACAGTGAGGGTCAGGACAGGTGAGGGTCAGGACAGGTGGACCAGGACAGGTGAGGGTCAGGACAGGTGAGGGTCAGGACAGCGTGAGGGTCAGGACAGGTGAGGGTCAGGACAAGTGAGGACCAGGGCAGGTGAGGATCAGGACAGGTGAGGGCCAGGACAGGTGAGGATCAGGACAGGTGAGGGTCAGGGCAGGTGAGGGTCAGGACAGGTGAGGGCCAGGACAGGTGAGGGCCAGGACAGGTGAGGATCAGGACAGGTGAGGGTCAGGAGGGCAGGTGAGGGTCAGGACAGGTGAGGACAGGTGACAGGACAGGTGAGGGACAGGTGAGGGTCAGACAGTGAGGGCAGGTGAGGGTCAGGACAGGTGAGGGCAGGACAGGTGAGGGTGGACAGGGCAGTGAGGGTGGCAGGTGAGGGTCAGGGAGGAGGGAGGTGAGGGTCAGGACAGGTGAGGGCTTGGGCAGGTGAGGGCCAGGACAGGTGGGGGGGGCAGGTGAGGGTCAGGACAGGTGAGGAGGGTCAGGACAGGTGAGGGACAGGTGAGGGTCAGGACAGGTGAGGACAGGTGAGGGTCAGGACAGGTGACAGGGACAGGACAGGTGAGGGTCAGGACAGGTGAGGGTCAGGACAGGTGAGGGCAGGGAGGGTCAGGACAGGTGAGGGCAGGGTGAGGACAGGTGAGGGGCAGGTGAGGGTCAGGACAGTGAGGGTCAGGACAGGTGAGGGTCAGGACAGGTGAGGGTCAGGACAGGTGAGGACCAGGACAGGTGAGGGTCAGGACAGGTGAGGGTCAGGACAGGTGAGGGTCAGGACAGGTGAGGACCAGGACAGGTGAGGGTCAGGACAGGTGAGGGTCAGGACAGGTGAGGACCAGGACAGGTGAGGGTCAGGACAGGTGAGGGTCAGGACAGGTGAGGACAGGACAGGTGAGGTCAGGGACAGGTGAGGGTCAGGACAGGTGAGGTCAGGACAGGTGAGGGTCAGGACAGTGAGGGTCAGGACAGGTGAGGACAGGACAGGTGAGGGTCAGGACAGGTGAGGTCAGGACAGGTGAGGGTCAGGACAGGTGAGGACCAGGACAGGTGAGGGTCAGGACAGGTGAGGGTCAGGACAGGTGAGGACCAGGACAGGTGAGGTCAGGACAGGTGAGGGTCAGGACAGGTGAGGACCAGGGCAGGTGAGGTCAGGACAGGTGAGGTGACAGGTGAGGGTCAGGACAGGTGAGGGTCAGGACAGGTGAGGACCACAGGTGAGGGTCAGGACAGGTGAGGGTCAGGACAGGTGAGGGCTGTCAGTCCTGTGCACTGTAAAGAATAAATAAATGAATTACAAACATTTCCCTTTGCCTACATAATAAAGTGTACCTTACCTTCCTTACCTTAGCAGTTTGTTCTTGTATTTATTCAGTTGCTGTAATGTTGTACGTGGTTTTGAAATGTTGATTTATATGTTATTTAAATTTATATGAGCAGCTGCCAGTACGTTAAGAACTTTTCAGCCAATCAGATCCATCTATAGGTATGTGAAGACTGGCAC
This sequence comes from Boleophthalmus pectinirostris, assembly GCF_026225935.1. Classification (NCBI taxonomy): domain Eukaryota; kingdom Metazoa; phylum Chordata; class Actinopteri; order Gobiiformes; family Gobiidae; genus Boleophthalmus; species Boleophthalmus pectinirostris. The sequence continues at coordinate 3,547,751 of NW_026571473.1, read as the reverse complement.
AGACTCAGGTTCTGTTCGTAGCTGAGAGCAGGGGATTCCACCGTGAACCGCTCATGAGGACAGAAAGAGAAAAGAGAGAAAGAGAAAGAAAAAGAGAGAGACAGAGAAAGGGCTGACACACGCCTACATTTGTACTTAAATCAAGTGGCTTCAAAGTTTTTCAAGCCAGAGACCCTCAAACTGATGGAGACCTCCTACGAACAGTGTGGGAAGGTGACTTTTAAAATGTATTCCCCTACAGATTACAGATTACATACACCAAAATGTAGTTTGTAACGTAATCCATTAAATTACTTAAAGTGAGTAACGTAATCCTAATACTTTGGATTACTTGATTTGCTGTAGAGAAGCAAAGACAAGGAAATCGTAACATAAGATGTTTTATCTGCTAAAAAACAATAAAAAGCCCAGACTTTACTTAACTGTATAAAAAATATTATTGATAGAAGACGAAGAGACACGGTCCACGCAGCATGGTTTAGTCCTGGTTTAGTCCTGTTTTAGTCCTGTTTAGTCCTGTTTTAGACCTGGTTTAGTCCTGTTTTAGACCTGGTTTAGTCCTGGTTTAGTCCTGTTTTAGTCCTGTTTTAGACCTGGTTTAGTCCTGTTTTAGACCTGGTTTAGTCCTGGTTTAGTCCTGTTTTAGTCCTGGTTTAGACCTGGTTTTAGTCCTGGTTTAGATCTAGTTTAGACCGTGTTTTAAATCTAGTTTAGACTTGGTTTTGTTTCCAGCAATGAGTGGAATTACCAAAAAAAAAAAAAAGCCCAAAATGTGAAATGTGAAATGTGACAGGAAAATACCTCCGTGTAATCCATTTATTTCAACATAGAAACTGTAATCCAATTACCACTCACTGAAACAGTAACTGTAACTGAATACAGTTACTCATAATTTGTACTCTGATTACGTAACTCCGGTACATGTAATCTGTTACTCCCCAACACTGCCTACGAAATATATGTTATACCAGGGGTGCTCACACTTTTTCAGCATGTGAGCTACTTACAAAATGATCTACCTAATACAAAGCCAAGCAAACTGCACTGAAACACTCTGTGCTCTTTTTTGGACCCTCCCCCACAGTTTGAGAACCTCTTCTTTAAGAGAACTTCCTCTGGCACTTTACACAAAACTGTGAAAAAAGTGAAGGAAGATTTTTAAACCTGTTTTTTTAAAGTTCCAAACTGGAGTTTACATTCTTTTCTGGTTTTTGCAGTGATATTTACCAGCCTCTGCACGTTTACCAAACCAAACGCACATCGTGACAAACACAGATGCATTTGTGCACTTTTGTTAGACAAACTTCAGCCAAATGTGGCAGTAGGTCTGTTCTGTAGATCCGCTCTATGCTGTAGACCTGCTTTGTGCCAACACTGGAACACAAATTTAGACTGGTTTTTGCTTCACGTTTGGTCTTGCTCTTCTAATCAGCCGCACTGTGGGAGGGGCTTGTGTTCGCTGTACGCAGGAAGGAGCGAGAGCGTGAAAAGGCGAGGGGCGGCGTGCTGACGTGAGGCAGATGGACAGGTAGGATGTTTAGGAAGTTGAACCTGCCCTGTGATGCACGCTGGTACACGAGGGCACACGCTGTCGCAGACGAGCCGTGCATAGGGAGCGTGTGTGTTTGTGATGTGCCGTAGAGTCTCCGCGGGTTTCAAATGAGCGCACAGGCTGCACTGAGACGCCCCACACGCTCCTGCACCCGCTACAAGTTTATTACCAACAGCAGCGGCCGGAATGAAATATGATCACACTTGTTGACTCAAGTTGTTCTATGACAGAAATAGGCCTGAAGTTTAAGCTGCATTTTGTGACTCTGAGAAGGTGAAAGCAATGGAACAACAATATCATGCGAAAAGGGCTCAAAGTGTGACTTTTTGAAATGATCTGATTAAAAGAGAGAGGAGTCACAGCATGCACAGAAAAGAGTTTGATTTGGGACACTGAACTTTTCTGGTCATTCTGATCTGAGGAGCATTCTGATCCTGTTCACGCCCTCCTCTCGTGGTCGCTCCGTGGACAGAGAGGAGGCTGTGGAGTCCGGAGCCTGGTTAATTCACCCAGGGAATGAAGTTGCCTGACCCATTCCCGATGCGTGGTAGTACGTGCCATTGTGTGTAAAAGTGAAGCTGTGACCAAATTCTTCACATGTAGCCTAGATGAAACGATAAAAAAACAACATGTTTTCAGTTTGACAGGGAGGGAATGAAGAGAGACAGATGTGATGAAGGAGCAAACAGACAGAACCCACTGAAAACCAGTTCATCCTCATCCTTCAATCCTCACCTTCCACAGTGGTTGGTCTCTCACCCTGATTCAGCTCGGGTCGTCTGCTCGGGTCGTCTACCAGAGGTCTGGGAGTCTGAGAGTTCTGCGCAGTATCTTTGCTGTTCCCAGTACTGCACTTTTCTGGACTGAGATGACCGTTGTTTTCCTGGTATCTCCTGTAGTCACTCTTCCAGTTTGGGGGTTACAGCCCCGAGTGTCCGATCACCACAGGCACCACTGATGCCTTCACTTTCCAGGCTCTCTCCAGCTCCTCCTTGAGCCCCTGGTATTTCTCTAGTTTCTCGTGTTCCTTTTTCCTGATATTACCATCACTTGGTATTGTGATGTCCACCACCACGGCTCTGCTCTGTTTCTTATCCACCACCACTATGTCTGGTTGGTTCATCACCATCCTGTCCGTCTGTATCTGGAAGTCCCACAGGATCTTGGCTCGGTTGTTCTCCACAACCTTTAGAGGTGTTTCTCGCCTTTATATATTAGTGTGTGTAAAAAGTCTAACCAACCAAAGATTTCATGACCCCCCTGCAGTACCTCTGTGACCCCACTGTTGAAGACCTCTACTTTAAATGATGCACTTTAAAATATATGCACTTGATCATGCTCTTTAGTAAAGTAAAAGTAATGAATCATATAGACTCATGTTATACCTGCCTCTGTTTTATAATAATCTGTCTTAAGTAACTTTTTATATATTATAATACTTACTCACTGCACACGTAGTGCTTTAGAGTGTTAGTTAAATAAAATCGTTTTGGACTCCGTGACGCCATGCATGGAGCCGCAGCATAAAATCTAGGCTCCCGTCCGAAGGTTTACAATTAGGTTAATAACTTCATTTAATCTCAGCATTTCAGTGGCCATAAAGATAAAAGATGAGTGCCTCGAGTAAACAGAACAAAGGCTCAAATAAACGTGAAACAACGAAGCCCGACGTAGGGGAAAAAAGACCGCCGAGCCCAGCTAGCAACGAAGCCACAGCCGCAGGTATGCAGAGAGGCGGTGAGATAGCTGAGCTCATGGCTGAACTGAAAAAGGTCCGAAAGGAGAACCAAGACGGTCACAGAGACACACAAAAAAGTCACTGGACCGATTAGAATTATTAGTAGAGGACTTAAAAACGAAAACTCAGGGACACGAAAAAAGACTGAACGAGGCGGAAAAGAGGATTAGCGAGACGGAGGACCGGGGAATGAGGCACGGCCGTATACTAAAGTATTTGCTTCAACGAGAGCTGGATCTCACATCGCGCTGCGAGGACCTGCAGAACAGAATGAGACGCAATAACCTGAGGATTTATCAGGTCCCCGAGGGCAACGAGGGACGCGACACTGTGAGCTTTGTACAGAATCTGATACGTTCCGCCCTGAATAAACCTGACATGGAGGTGAAAATAGAGAGAGCGCACCGGGCACTCGTGTCCAGACCAAAGGATTCTACGGTCCCTCCGAGATCCATTATTGTCAGATTCCTCGATTTTACTGTTAAAGAAAATGTGCTGCGACTTGCATGGGGCCAGAAGAAAACGATGTTTGAGGAGAAACGTATCTACTTTGATCACGACTACTCCCCCGATTTGCAAAGAAAGAGGGCGCGTGTTCGGCAGGTGATAAAGCAGCTGAAAGCAAAGGGAATCAACGCCAAATGCCCATACCCTGCTCAACTTCGGATTCAACTAGAGACGGGGGAAAAAACTTTCCCAACTCTGACTGAGGCAGCCGCCAAACTAAAGGAGTTGGGAATCACGGTGAGAGTGGAGGATCGGGAGAGGCTGGAGAAGTTGGCGAGAGACGACGGGTGGATGCAACCGGGAGAGTCGCGCGGAGGAGAGGCTTCACTTTCACCGGCGGACTTCGCTGCCTTCGTTAAGGACATGCAGTAGAGAAGGTTATGTAAATGACAAAGAATGAGAAGTGATTAGGCCTGAATATACTGCATGGATAGATGTAAGCTGAGAACTCCTTAACACCAGATGCAACAAATGTTATTAACCTTAAGTTAGTTAGATAATCCTTCATTTCGGACGGTTATGGGTAAATTTGAGTGCATAACACTCAATGAGCGGTCTTATAAAGAAGACTGCACTGGCATATTGCCTTATGTTCATCCCAGAGATAATTCGTCACATATCTCTGCCTAGTTGTAAACAGGAGCTGGTCCAATTAGGGTCAGCTGGATATATGGAAGTTCTAGTTATGACATTTGTTCTGCCCTTATTGTGTTATGTTCTTTTTTCCTTGACAAATGTTCTGGGTTTACTTACCAGTCAGATAACTTACTGGATTGCCACCAAGAAAATGATTACCACGTTGAACACAAACTACATTCTGAACAAACATGGTTGTACTTAACTTGATCAGCTATAATATAAAAGGTATAAATAACCCCATCAAGCGCAAGAAACTTTATGGTCAACTTAAAAATTTGGGTTGCTCTGTAGCATTAATTCAGGAAACCCACTTATCAGACAAGGAACACCTAAAATTAAGAAGAGAGTGGGTAGACCAGGTTTATAGTGCCTCGTGTAAAAATGGGAAAAAAAGAGGTGTAGCAATTCTTTTTCATAGATCAGAGTATTTTCAAAATGAAGAGCTTATTCAAGATGATGAAGGCAGATTTGTTATGGTAGTGGGCAAAATTGATAATATACAAGTTACTATACTAAACGTATATGCCCCCAATGAAGACTGCCCCCAATTCTTTGTGAAAATCGCATCTATCCTTGCTGAAAAAGGCAGAGGACTAATAATTGTCGGTGGGGACTTCAATTGTATATTGAATAGAAAACAAGATAAACTACCAAGTGATGTTGGACCCAGACTTAAAAAGACTATGGCATTGCAGGGTATGCTAGAAGAATTAGGCCTGGTGGACATATGGCGCTTCCTCCATCCAAGAGGAAGGGACTTCACATTCTTGTCCCATGCTCACGGTACATACTCAAGAATAGATTTCTTTGCTATATCTAAAAGAGAATCATATAGAGCTTTGGAATGTAATATTGAACCCATCACAATTTCAGATCATGCACCAGTCACACTACGTATTTCTTTAGGTTCAAATGAAAGATTTAAATATTGGAGACTTAATGTTTCGCTATTAACTGATCCAAGCGTGTACCAGGAGCTAAAATCTGATTTGGAAGAATATTTCAACCTGAATGACAAAGAAAATATTACCCCTTCCATTTTTATGGCAGGGGGCCAAAGCGGTAATGCGAGGGAGGATAATAGCCATAGCATCAAGAATTAAGAAACAAAGACTATATGAGCAACAAAAATTAGAGATAGAAATTAAGATACTACAAAAAGAGCATAAAAAGACACAAGATAAAAAAACCCTTGCATTAATACAAGAAACAAAGCAAAAATTAGATGACCTATTGACTTACAAAGCAGAGGGGGCACTTAGATTTATAAACAGGAAATACTATGAAATGGGTAACAGAGCGAGTAGATTACTTGCTTTTCAGCTAAAGAAGGCTCAGTCAAGTCGAATTGTAACCAAAATTAAACACCCGGCAACTAGTAGTCTAGTAACACAACCAAAGGATATTTCAGAGGCCTTTGCAGCTTACTATACTTCTTTATATGAAACTGAGGACCAAACCGATAAAACAGAAAAGATAAAACAATTCTTGGAACCACTTAATATGACCAAACTATCTGATGCTGAAGCAGTAGATTTAGAAAGGCCCATCACAGAGAAAGAAGTTAGAGAAACTGTTCTTAAACTGAAAAATAACAAATCACCAGGAGTGGATGGGTTCTCCTGTGAATATTATAAATCATTTATTAATGAACTCTCACCAATGCTTACAAGACTATATAACTATGCCCTGGACAGTAAGGACCCACCCGCCTCCTGGTCAGAAGCTTTAATAACTGTGATAAAGAAAGAAGGTAAAGACCCCACATTATGTACAGGATACAGACCAATAAGTCTTTTATGTGTTGATTTAAAAATCTTAACTAGTATCCTGGCCAAAAGAATACAAAAATATATTAGAAGATTGGTAGGGCCAGATCAGACTGGTTTTATCAATGGTCGTTATGGCTCAGACAACATACGCAGGACTCTAAACCTACAATCACTTGCCACCTCAAGAAAACAAACATCAATGCTTCTCAGTTTAGATGCCGAGAAGGCATTTGATCGAGTAGACTGGCTATACCTGAAACACGTATTGCAAAATATGGGATTTGGGGTCAAATTTGTTGATTGGGTCATGCTGTTTTATAAAAATCCAAAATCAAGAGTACGAGTAAATGGATATTGTTCCGAATTTTTCAATCTGGGTAGAGGAACGAGGCAGGGAGATGGGCTGAGTCCTGTCTTGTTTGCCCTGAGTATTGAACCATTTGCAGAGGCAGTGAGACAGAACCCCCACATTCATGGTATAAGAGATGAAAGCGGAACTCAGCACAAAATTGCTTTATTCGCAGACGATGTGCTGTTATATTTGGAGGACCCATTAGTGTCCATCCCTGCATTGCTGAAATGCCTAGATGATTATGGCTCTATCTCTGGATTTAGAATAAATGAGAGTAAGTCAGAAGCCATGATGTTATCAGGAAAATGGCCAACACAACTTGCATCTTTTAAGCGTAATGATCAAGGTTTTAAATATTTGGGGATCACACTTCCACCCAACCCACTTCAGTTGTTCAAATCAAATTACAATAAATTGATTACCCAAATTAAGGCAGACTTACTAAGGTGGGAGGTGCTGCCGCTGTCTCTGTTTGGTAGAATTGAAACAATCAAAATGAATGTTTTGCCAAGGCTTCTATATCTATTTCAGTCCTTACCTGTGTGGGTTCCCAAGTCTACATTTACTCAGTTAGACAAAATGTTTTCTAAATTTATATGGCAAAATAAAAGGCCGAGAATCAGGCTAAAACTGCTGTGTTCTCCGAGGGACAGGGGTGGAGTCTCTCTCCCAAATTTTAGATACTACTACTGGGCTGCTCAACTGGCTGCCATAACACAGTGGATTTATAATGACCGGGAGGCGGGATGGGTCCAAATAGAACAAAATTCAAAACCAGGAGTTGGCTTATCTGTGTTGCCATTTCAAAGTGGAACACTCTGGAAAAAACTTAAGCTTAAAAATGTGTGGATTAAGCACACTTTACGTATATGGAACTGTGTGAGAAAAAAACTTGGTGGTACAACTTGTCTTACAAGAGCCACGCCGATAGCTGGGAATATAGACTTCCAACCATCTATGTGGGACAGTGGGTTCAAAAGGTGGATGAGTAGTGGCCTAAGGACGGTTAACCAGCTTTTTGAGGGCAGTAACCTAAAATCCTTTTCTCAAATACAAAAACAGTTTTCATTACCCTCAACAGATCATTTTCGTTATTTACAAATAAGGCACTACATTCAAAGTCATGCTGAATGGGAAAAAATTAAAGCAGAACCTACAGGTATCGAACAATACTTTATAACAGTACAAGAAAAACATCTGCCGACCAAGAAACATGTATCATTAATATACAAGATGTTGATGAGAGATATGGGGGAACACACACTGGATATCAGAGATAAATGGGAATTGGAGTTAAATGTAGTTATTGAGGATGGGACGTGGGGGGATATGTGTGTGGTCAGCCACAAAGGTGTCAACAGTAATCTGTGGAAGGAATTTGATTGGAAGACAAAAATTAGATACTTTAGAACCCCTTTAATCATTTCAAGTTTCTACAAAACCATGTCTCCATTATGTTGGAGAAACTGTGGCATGGTGGCGGATCACTCACATGTCTTCTGGGATTGCCCAGTTCTTGGTAATTATTGGCAGGACATTAAAATAGAAATAGAAAAGATACTGTCTTGTGAACTCTCTATGGATCCGCTGATTTATGTACTAGGAGCACTGTCAGATAATGTATGTGTAAACGATCAAAAATATGTTCTCCGTATTCTTCTGATGATTGCACGAAAAATTATAACTGTTAACTGGAGGAAACCCTCCCCTCCAACAAGGACAGAATGGATACAGAGACTGAAACAAGTCTATATCATGGAACAACTAACAGCCAAACTTCAGATGAAAATGGATGTATTCTTAGAACGATGGACTCCGGTGACTGTGTACCTGAATAATAACTAACATAATAACCCTCTGTCAAGGATTGTTCTAAATGTTTATGTTAATAAACTAAAGTTAAAAAAAAACAAAAAAAAAAACACATGAAAATAAAAAAACAAGGACACACTCACGCGGTGTTAAGCCAGAGAATAAAAGTGGGTCTTAAGACGAGACTTAAAACTCCACAGTGGGGGCGTCGAGCGCAGAGTGTCCCAGAGCTTAGGGTCGATCACAGAGAAAGTCCCCTCCCTGGTTTTAAGTCTCATCTTAGGCACCAAGAGCTGGAGCTGGCCTTTAGACCTCAGAGCGTGTTTCCATCCAATGCTCCGACTTGAATCTATAATAAAAACTGGATAAGGCTTGAGACCGACTAGTGGCCGCTCCAGGTACTGCAGCTCCCGGGAGTTTGGGCTCAGAAACAATTCTCCCGTAAAGCACAATGCATTTTTTGGAAATTCAAACTGCCAAACTTTCACAACATAAACTTTTTTTTTAATTTTATTTTAAATCCTCAAAGCACCTAAAAGTTATCTATGTAAAACTTAGTCTGGCCTCATTCTGAGCCCGCGCTTGCAGCTCCTGCTCTGATTGGTCAAAACGCTCCACACCTTGCACGCACAGAACTATAATTAAAATCTGGGAGATGAATCCAAGATGGTGTTGTCTTGTTTTTGGTGGCCTGTGCGCACTGATGCATGGGCCCCCAAAAAATTTTCGCTTCTGCATTTACTTCCTCAATACGGGCTTTTTAAAAATAATGATGATGATGATTATTATTATTACAGTAACAAAACATCATAACAAAGCACCAAAAGTATATCCAGTATAAAGTGCAGTTGGGATCGTTGTTGCATCAATGCAAAGTCCAGTTCACAGTTACGGCTCTTCAATGTGCCTCCCACCTGTGTGACGTCTGTAACATGAACGGCGTGGAACGTTTGGACCAATCAGAGTGAGAGCTGAGCTAGAGCGGAGCTAAAGCGGGACTAGGCGAAGTCTTAGAAAGCAAAATTTTAGGCGCTTCGAGGATTAAAAAACGTATGTTGTGAAAATAGAAAAGAACCGCTACAAAATCCGACCTTTGTGAAAGTTTTCGATGCCCTGTGAGCCGAACACGGGCAGTTTGAATTCCACAAAAACTTCTTTGTGCTTCTATGGGAGAATTCTTTCTGGGCCCAAGATCCCGGGAGCTGCAGTACCTGGAGCGGCCACTAGTCTGTCTCGAGGCAGGAAAGAGAAATAGGGGCTTATCCAGTTTTTATTATACATCGTGTGTACGTTCTAGAGGTTACACGTTTGAGAGGTGCTAGCCCATATTGATAAAGATAAATTTATTTTTGAGTCCATGTGCCAATGAGCACGGCCACTGAAAACAATACAACACCATCTTGGCTTCACCTTCCTGTTTTTATTATAGTTCTATGTGCTCCGCTCACAAACCTCCATAAATACACCAACACACGATACAAAACTGTACACAGCAACTTGACAAACCACTTGATTGTGACAGCGCTCTGAAGGTGGACTGACTTAGCACAGAGAGCAGAGGGAAGGGAGACTCAGGCGTCAAAAACATTTATGTTGTTTTCGGCGAATGCAGCATTTTCAAAACACTGAACGGTAACACGGTGATGTAAGTACGTTACGTGTTAGCAGCTAATAGTCAAAAGTGAAATACCCCGTCTTTAAAAAGTCATCGGGGGCTTGTGGTCGAGTATTTTTATAGTTGTTTTTGCTTCATTGCAGTATAAATATTAGTTCAGCCCTCAGGCAGTTATGCAAGTTATTTCTCACTTTCAAACATCCTAATTTTTCACAGTGATGGGTTTAGAAGCACTTTTTGCAACTTCCAGAGAGGGACGGTAAGTCTAATGACAACTAGCATGCTAACTGTGCACTTCTAGGACAATTAAAGTACTTTATAATCAAATGCAGCGGACTTATTTTGACTTCAAGAGCTGCTTGTATATAGTATGTGTATAGTACCGTATTTTCCGCTCTGGATCAGGATGGGCAAACTTTTTGACTTGTGGGCCACAAAGGGTTTTAAAATGTAACTGAAGGGCCGGACCAGGAGCAGATGGATGGAGTTTTTTTTTTTTTTTTTTTTGATAATCCACATCATAAGAGAAAAAAATAACATGTAGAAAACATACCCCATGTTATTGAAATATCCTATAATTGAAAATCATTGCAAAGGATTACAACAAAATATCTGTCTTTCAAGTCCCACAGTATTTACTTTTTATTGAAATGACTTTTAAAACACTGAAAATTATTATTATTATGATCATTATTCTTATTATTATGATTATTATTCAAGTTTGGCAGGCCGTATTAAAAAGGTTAAAGGGCCTCATATTAAAGGGCTGTCATTGAATGGTCTATTTTTTAACTTTTTTCACATATAAACCGCACCAGACTATAAGGCGCATTAAAGGTTGTATAGAGGATTTTTTAAGGGAAAAAACATACAGCGACACTCCTTTTTCAGATGTTGTGCATGCGTGACACCACCTTCCTCCTCCACAGCTCTCGCGTTCAGAATTACTGTTGAAGTGACCTGTCTGGAAATAATTTAGCGAACCGACATGTCATTTTTTAGACCTTTCGTCTGCTTCATTCGCGCCGTCGCTGGAAGGAATCTCCAAGAATCACCTCAGTTTGGCTTTGCTCCTTTTCCCCTTCTCTTCTTCTTTCATCGACCTCAAAAACGGACTTTCTTTTGCGGCGAACCGGTCGCGGATTCTCGTCCGACATCGCGAAAAACTGTGCGAATTGCGAGGAAGATACAGTTAGAAAACGCCTCTAAGAACCGCTCCATAAACTACATAATCCCCGCGCCCGGCGAGTCAGTTACACTAGAAACGTAGGAAGTTTTGACTGACATCCTAATAGCCAATAGAAAATGAGGTAGCCTGGTTTTCTATTGGCTGATGTTTATCTGGCCTCAACACGTCCACAGTTGATCGATTTTCATTTCTTTTTTTTTTTTTGGTCATCATAATTACAAAGCTGCTGCATCTCTGTAATGGTATTTTAAACTTTCACTGACAATTTGAAACAAAAAAAAAATCCTCCATACAACCTTTAAACGAAACTCAGCAGTTCCATAAATCAATCAAACTTTATTTAACACGTTCACAATAACTCAACATTGTTCAATTGTAACGCGTAAAAAAATACTGTCTGACACGCTAAATTGTTTGAGTATTCACAGTAACTCATAATTGTTCAAACATTTGGGCGATTCCGGTGTCCAGCACGCCCGCATTCCTCTCGTCATTATCCGAGTCAGTGTGGTTACCGTTCCCTGGCAGTTCAGCGATGATTCCGGTCTTGGTGAAAGCTCGGACCACTGTTGATACTGTGTCCACGGTCCATCGGCACATCAAGTCGCTCGGCGCTGTCTCCCTGTCTTGGTGAATGTGTGTTCTCCTTCTCTCATCCACTGCTCCCACGCAGCTAAACGCACTTTCACTTTATAACAGCCTTGAGTTTAAAGTGGGCGTTGTGAGCGTGTCTCTTGACAGGTGCATTTTGCTATTAAAAGGAATCACAGTATGTTTTACTCGCGATGCTCCTGACTGTGGGAGCCGTCATGCTGCAAGTGGTGCGGCTTTGTACTTTACTAAAGTCGTACTAAGACACCCCAGTAAATTCATATATAACACAGGTGTCAAACATGCGGCCCGGGGGCCAGATCCGGCCCTCCAAGACCTTTATTCTGGCCCTCGGCTGATTTTCTACTAAAATATTTGAATTATATTTTCTATTAAAATATTGGTAATTTTCTGTGGTGTTTATCACAGCAGCGTCTCCAGTGTCTCTGTACGTGGCCCCTCCCACCAGAGCAGCACAAATGAAGACTTGTCTCTTTCCAAACGCTCTTAAAGGACGATCGTTTTGACTGTTGACCGTGACACCCTCATCAGCAAAATGTCCAAAATGAGAAAAGCGGACGCCGAGTGCAGGATTTTACAACAAAAATTGACTTATTCCTATTAGCAAACAAGTTAATGTTAAAACTTTGTGTTAAAATTGTATTTTTCTTAAAGTTTCAGGTTGTTCATAATATTATAATATTTTGTAAAAGAAAGATTCATCAATTAAAAAAGATTTCTGTAGTAGATTTGTGTTTCTCTGCACAAATATTTGAACTTATTGTTATTTTTGGGGTTTATATGCCATGAGTTTTCTGATCCGGCCCCGTTGGGATCAAAGTAGGTTGGATACGGCCGCCGGACCAAAATGAGTTTGACACCCCTGATATATACGATGCTCTGGATTATAAGGCGCACAGTCATTTTTTTATTAAATTAAAGGCTTTTAAGTGCGTCCTACACAGCAAAAAGTGGAGTGTTAAAATCGACTCTCCCAGAAACAATTTTAACATTTTCTCAGAGTTTATATCAGTTCGATCTGTTCTAGAGTTAGTTTAGACCTAGTTTAGTCCTGGTCTAGACCTGGTTTAGTCCTCGGTTCAGTCCTGGTTTAGACCTAGTTCAGACCTGGTGTTTAGTCTTGGTTCAGTTCTGGTCTAGACCTAGTTTAGACCTAGTTTAGTCCTGGTTTAGTCCTGGTTCAGTTCTGGTTTAGACCTGGTTTAGTCCTGGTTCAGTTCTGGTTTAGACCTGGTTTAGTCCTTGTTTAATCCTGGTTTAGTCCTCGTGTAATCCTTGTTTAGTCCTGGTTTAGTCCTGGTTTAGTCCTGGTCTAGACCTAGTTTAGACCTAGTTTAGTCCTGGTTCAGTTCTGGTCTAGACCTAGTTTAAACCTAGTTTAGTCCTGGTTTAGTCCTGGTTTAGTCCTTGTTTAGTCCTGGTTTAGTCCTGGTCTAGACCGAGTTCAGACCTGGTGTTTAGTCCTGGTTCAGTCCTGGTTTAGTCTTGGTTTAGTCTTGGTTTAGACCTAGTTTAGTCCTGGTTTAGTCCTGGTTCAGTCCTGGTTTAGACCTGGTTTAGTCCTTGTTTAATCCTGGTTTAGTCCTGGTCTAGACCGAGTTCAGACCTGGTGTTTAGTCCTGGTTCAGTCCTGGTTTAGTCCTGGTCTAGACCTAGTTTAGACCTAGTTTAGTCCTGGTTCAGTTCTGGTCTAGACCTAGTTTAAACCTAGTTTAGTCCTGGTTTAGTCCTGGTTTAGTCCTTGTTTAGTCCTGGTTTAGTCCTGGTCTAGACCGAGTTCAGACCTGGTGTTTAGTCCTGGTTCAGTCCTGGTTTAGACCTAGTTTAGTCCTGGTTCAGTTCTGGTTTAGACCTGGTTTAGTCCTGGTTCAGTTCTGGTTTAGACCTGGTTTAGTCCTGGTTCAGTTCTGGTTTAGTCCTTGTTTAGTCCTGGTGTAGTCCTGGTTTAGACCTAGTTTAGTCCTGGTTCAGTTCTGGTTTACACCTGGTTTAGTCCTGGTTCAGTTCTGGTTTAGACCTGGTTTAGTCCTGGTTCAGTTCTGGTTTACACCTGGTTTAGTCCTGGTTTAGACCTAGTTTAGTCCTGGTTCAGTCCTGGTTCAGTCCATATACGGCGCAAAGGTTCATCATCTTCACAGTTATTTTGGTGAAAGTAACTTAAAAGTAATGCAATAATCATGTAATGCTTTACATTTTAAATGCAGTAATAGTGTGATGTAACTAATTACTTTGAAACGACAGTAACAAGTCATAAATAACACATAACAGTTTTAAAGTAACTTGCCCAACAGTGTTTCTATGGTACATCATCGCTCTATCTGGAACATTTATTCAATTACAGCTGGTTTTATAGCTCAAAATGACCTAGGGAAACAGATATTCTGACTGTGAGCGGGGTCGCCTCTCCGCAGATCTGACCTGTAACTTGGTCCGGTCCGGTCTCCCTTTAACACTGGAACGCAGAACCAAACGCCCGCTGCTTGCCGGTAACATTACAAGCTTTGAGTGACGTCATGTAGCGCTTAGATTCCTGTGAGCGCGGAGGAATGGAGAGAAGTCATGTGCTCAAATGAGACACAGATGTGGAACAGGTCTGCTCCGGGAACCTGCCTCAACCTGGCAACCCAATCTGGCAACCCGCGAGATCGTAATCAGGTACAGCGTGTTTGGGTAACATTACATAATAACTACATTTTAATTAGCCTCAATAAAGAAAAGCGCGAGCAAAAACTGAATTCATAATGAGCTCACGGAATATTATAATATAACTCTCGACATAAACATCATTCGTTCATCGTTGGTTTGCGATTCCAGCTCCCACAGATGATGAATACTGTCTTCGTGTCCTTGGGCAAGACACTTTATCCACCTTGCCCATGTACAGAGATATTGTAGAAGCAGGTCTTGAAGTAAAAAAAAAATTCACCGTGCGCTGTTTTTATGTAATTATAAAGCTTATTATTGTTCAATAATCAGGAAGTGTGTGATAGCCTGCTAGTGTTGTCACGACAAAACTCCGCACTGGTCTCGAAGAGTTTGGAAAATAGCTTATAAAGTCATCATGGTGAATAATTAGAATGCGTAAGGTAAGTGAGGAATGACTTTGGAGCGCTGCAAACTGTTTAATTTAACCAGTAGTTGTTTTTTTTTATAAGACAATAAAAATCTGGTTAAATTAAATTAAATATAGCATTTATATCAATTACAAAAACACTGGGTAAGATGGCCAAGTTGTTTATTGTTGGTTTTGGTTTTTAGAAGAATGAGCTTTACATCAGTCTCTCATTTGGGTTGCCAGTTTCAGTGCTGAAATCCAGTTATTATCTGATCCTCGAAGGGTTGACCAGGTTTTGTTTTCATCCTGTGTATGTGTCTGTCCACTAGGTACGATACGATACATACCTCGATACATAGGCCACGATACGATACATATCTCGATACTGTGAGATTTNTGTGCTCAGACACAGGTCGGAGTCAGAGACAGTCACACGAGGCCATTGAGACGGATCACTGTACCATCGCACATTTTGTTTTTCTCACCAATGTCAAGAACACGGCTAATGGAAAATTTACACGTGCTTAATTAAAAATTCCTCCGACAGAATTTTCAGATCTGACCTCCTCAAACAACGAGAGAGGAAGAATGCGTTCATTTGCAAAACCTACCAAATAACAATACAAAAATGGTTATATTAAAAGTGAAAATCGGGTTTCAAAATCTGAAGTTGACAAGATCACAGTGTGTGTTTTTTAGATGAACTTGCTCTTTGACCATTACAAAGACCTTAAAGTGAGATTAAAACACACAAGATAATAATAAAATAAAGTCACTGTACCTGATTTTTACTCTGTCAAAAATGTGAAAAACAGAACTAGTTCATTTGAAACAGTTTGCAGTGTTTCAGAGTTATTCCACCCTTCCCTTACGCATCCAAAGCCTTCTAATTATTCACCGTGATGAGTTTAGAAGCACTTTTCACAACTTTCACACACCAGAGTGGAGTTTTACTTTGACGGTAAAAACAACTAGTATGCTAACTGTGCTCTTCCTCCGGACAGTAAAATGCTTTATAATTAGATGCAGACAGTACACAGTGATGTCATTTGGACCCTATTTTACGTTATTGAGAAAAAAATAAATAAAAATCTACACAGACCTTTTAAAAAGACAATATTATGCAATTTTCTGATCTGTGTTGCAGTGTTGTTTGCTCATCATAAACAGACCTGGAGTTGTGTTTTGTTTCATTCACACATGTTTAACAAAACTTGTGATGTCATGTGGTAATACAGGAAGTGCTCCATTGTAGAATAGAATAGAAGAATGCTTTTTATTGTCACTATACACATGCACAATCCACACTATGCACACGCACAATGAGATTAAACACAACTAACCCTGTAGTGCAGACAAGTACAGAAAAAGAAGAAATAAAAGATGGAGTAAATAAATAAATACTGTAGGTAGGTAAGTACTAGTTCAAGACACAAAAAAGTCTGGTACACCCAACACTACAAAACTCACTGCACTGTATTAAATATTGCACTCAAAAATATTGCTCTTTATTAAATATTGCACTGTGTCAAATATTGCAATGTATTAAATATTTCACGCAATCAAAAATATTGCACTCTATTAAATAGTACATTCAGTTAAGATATTGCACTGTATTTAAATATCGCACTCAGTTAAGATATTATGCTGTATTAAATATTGCACTTAGTTAAGATATTGCACTGTATTAAATATTGCACTGTATTAAGTATAGCACTGTATTTAAATATTAAATATTGCACTGTATAAAGTATGGCAATCAATCTAAATATTGCACTGTATTAAATATTGCACACAATCAAAAATATTGCACTGTATTTAATATTGCATACAATCAAAAATATTGCACTGTATTTAATATTGCATACAATCAAAAATATTGCACTGTATTTAATATTGCACACAATCAAAAATATTGCACTCAGTTAAGATTGTGCACTCAGTTAAAATATTGCACTGTATTAAATATTGCACTTAGTTAAGATATTGCACTGTATTAAATATTGCACTGTAATAAATATTGCACTCAATAAAAATATTGCACTCAATCAAAAATAATGCACTGTTTTTAAATATTGCACTGTATTAGGTATGGCACTGTATTTAAATATTAAATATTGCACTTTATTAAATATTGCACAAAATCAAAAATATTGCACTATATTAAATATTGCACACAATCAAAAATATTGCACACAATCAAAAAATTGCACTCTGTTAAGATTTTGCACTCAGTTAAGATATTGCACTGTATTAAATATTGCACTCAGTTAAGATATTGCACTGTATTAAATATTGCACTCAGTTAAGATATTGCACTGTATTAAATATTGCACTCAGTTAAGATATTGCACTGTATTAAATTTTGCACTCAGTTAAGACCAGGCTGCCAAATTTGTGGGTCTGTCAAATGCTTTTCTCCATGAAGATGTTATCACTTATTGGTATTAAACCTTTCTATCTTCATGGAGACCAAAACAGATCAAGTTACAGGTCAGATCTGTGGAGAGGCGACCCCGCTCACAGTCAGAATGTTGTTTTTCTAGATATTTTTCAGCTATAAAACCACCTGTAATTGAATAAATGTAATGTAGAGTTGTGTAATGTCACGCATTGTTCCAGGCAGAACAATGATATCTCCATAGAAACAAGCAGGTTACGGACCCCTAACCGAAAAGTTACACAGTGCATCTTTAAACTCCACACACCTTTGCTAGAATCATGTGGATGTTTTCATCCCGGGAACTGCCAATTTCTGCTGAACTAAAGATAAAAAGGTATTTAACTGTTGACTAAGACTACCACTTCATGACATCACAAGGTGGAACAGAGCTTTGCAGATGTAGATAGATGAATAATAAAGTGTGTGAATGAAACAAAACACAACTCCTGGTTTGTTTTTGAGGAGGGAATAACGCGTGCAGTTGGCGATGTTCTTTGATTTCTTTCACGTGAACTGACATTATAAAAGCGTCTGGGAAATCTGGTCTCCGTTCGTTTCCAAATCAGAGCCGTGAGCCGCTGTGACCGTAAACACGGCGCTCACACCTCTTTATTTGCATGTAAACAAATGAAAGACGCCACAGAACAGGAGGCAGTTAAACCAACAACCCCTGCAGGCCCCACCCCTCGCACACACACACACACACACACACACACACACACACACACGCACGGTTTAATGGCACAGACACACACATTACGTAGGAGTCAGGGAGGGCATACTAGGAAAGGTAACACGAGTTTGTGGTTAGATTCCTGCTACCAACAATATTTGCATACTTTTGTTGTGCTCTTGGGCAAGACATTTAGGCAAGACAATTAGGGTACTAAAATTTACACCTGTACACCTGACTTTTATCTCTTTAATATCAGTGTTGAGGAGTAACAGATTACATGTACCAGAGTTTGGTAATCAGAGTACAAATGATGAGTAACTGTATTCAGTTACAGTTACTGTTTCAGTGAGTGGTAATTGGATTACAGTTACTTTGTTGAAATAAATGGATTACATGGTGGTATTTTCCTGTTTTCACATTTTGGGCTAAACCAGGATTAAACCAGGTCTAAACCATGAATAAACCAGGACTAAACCAGGTCTAAACCAGGACTAAACCAGGACTAAACCAGGTCTAAACCAGGACTAAACCAGGACTAAACTTGGACTAAACCAGGTCTAAACCAGGACTAAACCATGAATAATCTAGGTCTAAAAGAGGATTTAACAGGACTAAACGATGCTGTGTGGACGTGTTTCCTCGTCTTCTATTAATAATATTTTTAATTTGGTTCAGTAAAGTTTGGGCTTTTTATTTTCTTTTAGCAGATAAAACATCTTATGTGAAGATTTCCTCGTCTTTGCTTCTCTACAGCAAATCAAGTAATCCAAAGTATTCAGATTACGTTACTCACTTTAAGTAATTTAATGGATTACGTTACAAACTACATTTTGGGGTGTGTACTCTGTAATCTGTAGGGGATTACATTTTAAAAGTCACCTTCCCACACTGTTAATATTATGAGAGTTTACACATCACAGAGCAGAAGAACGAGGGGAATTATCAAAGGTTTGTGGTTAGATTCCTGCTACCAACTATATTTGCATACTTTTGTTGTGTTTTTGGGCAAGACACTTTAATTGGAGTAATATAATTTACACCTGTATACCTGACTTTTATTGATTTTAAATTATAAGAATTTACACATCACAGAGCACACAAACAAAGAGAGTTGTCAAAGGATTGTGGTTAGATTCCTGGTACCAACAATATTTGCATACCTTTGTTGTGTTCTTGGGCAAGACACTTTAATTGGGGTAATATAATTTACACCTGTATATCTGACTTTTATCAGTTTAATATTATAAGAGGCTACACATCACAAAGTAGACAAACAAGGGGAGTTGTCAGAGGTTTGTGGTTAGACTCCTGCTGCCAACAATGCAGGCTGTTGTTGTGTCCTTGGGCAAGACATCAATCATGAGAATACACTCATTAAAGGTGCTGTACCTGACGTTTATTTCACAAGAGATTTGAACATGACTTTACATATTCCATAAAAGCCAGCAGAGGAAGAGCAGAGAAATGGTCAGTTTCTGGTTGCTGGTTAGATTCCTGCTTCTAGCAAAGCAGACAAAGCACCTGTGTCCTTGGGCAAGACACTTCAATTAAAATATAATAGATAATACTCCCTACAACTGTACAACTCACCCTTATGTCATAGATAATACTCCCTACAGCTGCATAACAACTGACCCTTATGTAACAGATAATACTCCCTACAACTGTACAACAACTCGCCCTTATGTAACAGATAATACTCCCTACAACTGTATAACTCACCCTTATGTAACAGATAATACTCCCTACAACTGTACAACTCACCCTTATGTAACAGATAATACTCCCTACAACTGTATAACTCACCCTTATGTCATAGATAATACTCCCTACAACTGTACAACTCACCCTTATGTAACAGATAATACTCCCTACAACTGTACAACTCACCCTTATGTAACAGATAATACTCCCTACAACTGTATAACTCACCCTTATGTAACAGATAATACTCCCTACAACTGTACAACAACTCACCCCTATGTTAAACTCCTGTTATATGATTTATAATCTGTATTTATTTATTTATTTATTATTTTTTAATACACTTTCCTTTGTATTTATTTCTAATTTTTTTCCAAATTATTGTATAGAATTTGTATCTTTAAAACCAAAAACCTTGGGTGCAACTCTGACAGAAGTGTTTTTACACCTATTTCTGCATTATAATATGAAGCCTCCTTTTCTCACAGTATCTTGTCTTTTTTTTTCAAATATTTTATCTTTTTATCCACACTTGACAATTGTGAAGAGGTTTTGGCAGACATCTTCTCCTGCGTTCACATGATCACGGGTCATTTCCTCGTCCTCTTTGTAGAACTCACTTTCCCGGTTTACAATCAAGACAAAATAATATCTCACACAAATTGCTGCATCCCATAATTTTTTTCTCCTTCATTTTTCTTTTTTTCTTGAAATTTGCTGTGGCGAGCTGAAAATCTTTCCGTCACGGTTCAGATTTGTCGCCGTGAGGAAGTGAAAATTGCATGGCAGGACTAAATACACAGGGCCAGACATAATTGAAGAACATAACTACAGGACATCCCAGAATAAGGCTGATTTGATGGTTGTCACGGCGACGGGAGAAGGAGGAAGGGGAGGCTGGGATCATCTTTTTTTTTTTGTGTCCATTCTTAAAGGTGCGCTGAGCAACATTTCTGATACAGAGTCTGTTAGCTGCTTGTTACTATGGAGATGGTATCATTTTGCCTGGAATATTGTTTATGGAGATACAGGTTAGATCTGTGGAGAGGCAATGCTGCTAATGCATGTTTTCCAAGGTACTTGTATTGTAATGAATGTTGCAGTATATGTAGATAATTTTAAAGCTATACCCTGGGACATTATTGGGGGAAAAAACATCTCTATTTATGGTTTCCTGTTTTTGGTGAAATTATGAGGACCTTTTCATAATTCAAAAGATTTATATTGAGTTTTAAATTGAGAATTGCTATGGCAACGGCTCAAATTTTTCATCATTCTGAAACCCATGGATCTAGATT